>NW_008339846.1:503654-512369 GCF_000622305.1 Nannospalax galili | reverse complement strand
ATATATATATATATATTTGTGTTTAACAATAATTATTGAATAGGAGGTCATAAACTTGAGATGGAGTGGGAAGGACTTCAGAGGGGTTTGGAGTGGGGAGGGAGGGATGGAGATGATATAAATACATTGCTTATGAAATTCTCAAGAAAAGCAGAGAATCCTGAAGTCTTAGACTCTAAGAACACCTTGCCATTTCCACCCAGTGCAAGATGATGGAGGAAAAGTTAACGTCCACTCATTCTTAAATTCGAAGAGTGAGCTAAATAACATCAGAGCTAAAGGAAGTCTTGAAATCAAACTTTCGATCAATTGTTGCTGCCATGACACATTGTTACCAACCCTGAGCAAGTCCCACCGCAAGTGAAAGGAAGGCAGTGCTGTTCAAACAGAGCTGTTCGTTCAGGGTTACGTGTCATTAATACACTGGCTGAGTGACTATCCCACACAGCCACTTCGTAGTCACGGACCTTTGCTTTCCCCATACTCTTTCTGTTTTGTACAAACATCTTCACAGAACTGACAAGAAATTTTGGCTTCAAGTATCATAATGAAAATAAAAAAGCACTTGGTGAGAAAATAGGGCAGGCCTTCTTGCCGTTTACTTGTTTAATTTCTAAATCATTGAACACTCAGGGGGAAATGTAGAATGTTAACGCATCCCAGAATTCTCAGAGATGGACACAGAAATGCTCAAGTGAGCCTCTGTGACCTCTTAAGACCGGTGGACCTGCCGACCGCCCTGACATCTCCTCCAGTCCAAGGGGGTTTTTATGATTTCATGAGTAACACACTCCAAGGTCTTCCCACTATACGTATGGTGTGTTGATCTAAAAAGTGTTCAACTAAACTACTTTAAAAAACTTTTATTATTTTTCTTTTATGTGCATGACTGTATTGCCTGCATGTAGGTAAGTGCACCTATGTCATGCAATGCTAGAGGAGATCAGAAGAGGGTGTTGGAGTCCCTGGAATTGAAGTTAGGAATGGTTGTTAGCCACCATGTGGGTGCTGGAAATTGAACCCGGGTCCTGTGGAAGAGCAGCCAGTGCTTTAAATCCCAAAGACACTATCAGATTTTGGTCCCTGCATTTCTGCCTGTGATGCTAAGATTGCAGAATCCTGAGGTATTTCACTGAATCCTCACCTCTACATGAGGCAGAGGGAAGGTTCTGAGGGTCCATCACAGCCCCATGGGTGTAGACGTGGCTTCTGCAAAGGGGTTTCTCCCTTTCAGAGTGATAATCTCCCCGCTCCACGGTTACAGTTTTCCACTCACTACCACCTTTAACAACGTCTTCTCTATTGTACACAATCGGGGGAAGGTTGTTTCTAGAAGGGTAGAAGTGGAGGGCTGGGCTTTGAGCTCCGGTCACAGCTGACTGCACAGTCATGTAATCATCTGAGACCTGAACTTTCAGGCCATGCGAACGAAGCTTTGTTGAGACTGAGGTTACAAAATATTTTGGATTGTGGTTTGCTAGCTTGGTTTATGTCTTTGGAATTTTTGAGCGTGTTGTGTGTGCCTCCAGTTGTATGTGAGAATGTCTGGTTTCTGCACCTTTTTTTTTTATAATCACCAAATGAACAGACCAGCATGGTGTGAGGGTTTCCTCTGTTCTTGGTGTGAGGTCTCTTTGCAAAGCACATCACCTCAAGCACCTGAGCCTACGGAGGGGTCTAAGTCAACAGTGTGGTGGGCCATCCTCCAGACTGCACCTGAGCCTAGAGAGGGGTCTAACCCAGCAGTGTGATGGACCATCCTCCAGACTCAAAACACAGCACTTTTGCAGCTCTGCTGGCGCTGACATTCTAAGCATGCATGTGCCTTTCGTGGATCATGAACAGACCCTTGGGAAGCTGTTCTGGTAGATGCTTCATGATCAGGCACCTCTCTGCTTCAGCCTGAGTTGGACACTTTCTTCAGAATCATAAGATAAAACAAATCATTGAGTCACATATGTAAAGTATCGTTTGGTTATAGGTGAACAATATTCAGGAACTTACCACCACTTTATTTTAGTGGACACAGACACTCCTCTGTGTGAAGTTGTTCTGTCCTGACTAATGAAGGGGTGACATAGGAACAGAGTGGCCAGTGGCCAGTGGTACCTCAGAGAAGGCAAGTGTTTGGGTTTAAGAGAGGTGGAGAAGGTCGGGGATGAGAGGCAAGGCACCCCTTGGGCATTCTCCACTGTGGTAAAGTGAGACTTGAGGACGGCAGACTGTGTGGCCTCCAGGTGTCAGAGGGTAGGTCAGGGCTTCTGTTACTAAGGGCCTCCTCCTCCTCAGGTCCATCGCTTGCTGAATCTCTTCCCAGCCCTGAGGGGAAGCTATAGGTCTGGCTCTACCATGAAGGTGGGAACAGACACTCTGAGCCCACCTTGCTGGGCTGGGCAGCAACGTGCAGCTTAGGAAAGCAGTAGGCCCTGGTAGGTGGATGGACAATCAACAGGCAAATCTGCATCAGCTTCTGCGGTGGTGAAATGCACCGGTTAAACTAGTATTTTATGTGGGAATATGAGGAAATTAGTCAAATCTGGTTAAACTGTAAACAGTTGATAGGGTGAGAGGAGAAAGGGAAAACTCACCAGGACTTGGCAAGTCTAGAGATGTGCAGTCACTCTTGGGACTGCGGTTTGCAGCTCCCCAAAGCACATTCCTTGGAAGGACACTCCTGTCCTCCATGCCCTCTCTACCACCCTCTGCACTGTGGGACAGATGGGTCTATTGCAGTTTGTCAGCACCTGTCATGCATCTGGCTCTTCAAGGGACAGTCCTCCACGGCACCTCTTAGCTTGCTTTCAGTGGACTCGAACCCTGGATAATCAGTAAACTTTATCGTACATTAAAAGCTGATTACTTCGACATGATCCACTCATAGCACTCTGGAACAGCTCTAAGTCAGCCATCACAGGGACACTGTTCGAAGCAGCCAAGTAACGGAACCAACCTTGGTTTTCAGAGGACTAGATGAGGACGATACAAAACCCGCACAGAGATACACATACATAAAATGGATGGTTTCAGGCATAAAGAGAAACAAAGTTATTATTTAGAGGACAATGCATGAGCTGAACTGGAGATCATCATGGTGGGAAAACACAGCTCACAGAGGCAGATACTGCTTTATTTGTGGGTCCTAAATTCTACATAGGTGCATACAATTACGTATGCATCTATGATGATATTTATGTAGAAGCAAGACACTCTTGACAACGAATGGGGAGCATGGGACATGAAGGGATCCCAAGGATAGGTGGAGAGCACATGCAACACCCACCTGAAAATGTCACTGTGAAATCCACCACCGTGCACAATGAAAATATGCCAATAAACGGGTAAAGAAATGACTCCTGCTTAACAGTATGACTCACTCCCCAGTGTCAGAACCTATTTTACTCTGTCAGAGGACATAATGTATTTTATTAGGAAGGGGAGTACCTAATATTCACCTTGCCCGAGAACTACTGATAATCCCCTTTTATACAGCGTATAGTGCTGATAGACATCTGACACCTAGTTGCCTGTCAGGTGACCTGATTTGCAGCATTTATAAACATTTGCAATCACTCCCTGGGCTAATTTTAATGACCAACTGTTACGTTGTCTGGGTCAACTGATGACCACAGGCTGGGAAGAGATATGTACATGAGCCCGCGAGTCTAGACACCGTGGGTACAAAGACCTCAGGAGCGGGGAAGTGCAAGGTACAGCAAACTCTGAAGTAACTGACTTTGAGTATTTTAATATGCAGTCATTGTCTTCAGTGAAATTCATTTCACTATATTTATAGACCTCTCTGGAAAGGTCAGCAGCAGCTCTCCGTAGATGATGTATGCGGTTCCAGGGACACAGTTTTACACTGTGGCCAGGACCTAACTTCCACATCTGTCTCAGCCAAGGCTGGTCCCCTCTGGGAGTGCTTGGCTCTGTGTGGAGATGGTTTTGTTTGACCCATGGAGGAAAGGCAGCTTGCTGTCCCTGACCCCAGTGGTGGAATCCAGAGCTGTTGCTGGACATTCTACAAGGACAGAGCAGCCCTCAGAACACTAGGTCCCTCCTACCAAGCCCAAGAAACCTTGATTTTATCAAGAAAGTCGTGCCTAGAATCAAATATATGTAAATTCATGTGCAGGGGTCAGGGCTGGGGAACAGAGTGAATGAGCTAAGAAAGCAGGCATCCACTACACGCTAGGCCAGGGAAGTCAGAGGGTAACTGCAGCGAACTGAAAGTTCTAACTTAATGCTCAGTGACTTAAGAAAATCAGCCCTGAGCCAATTACTTGTGATTAAAAAGTGAAAAGCCTACAGTCTGACAATCCTTTAAATAAGATTTTGACCCGCGTAGATTGTAGATGTTTATAAAGACAAAAATGTTCATAGAAGACTGCTCAACTCAAAGCCCTCAATGGCTTGATTTCAAGAGGTTTTCTCAACCATAGCCTCAATCTGGGATGGCTCCCATATAGGAAAGGTAGAAGGATGTTGAGATAGACCCATGAATAGTCTAGGCTGGTAGGGACTGGCCAGGAGTGCGCTGTGCCAGGGGAGACCAGCCCGTGAAGACCAGCCTCGAGTACTGCTTCTCCTCTCCATCCCCTATTCACACTGGTGGTTTGAAAATGGCGTTGGGGTGTTCGCAGCCCAGGAATCCACATATACTCGGAGTCAGAGCCTCCAGCCCTACCACAAACTCAAAACATACACAGTTAAACACTCAAACACTCGTAAGCACACCAGGGACTTGCCCTGTCACACAGGACATGTCTGAATGTAAGTCATTATGAGTCTGAAATACACATGTACAAACACAGGTCTTGAATGTCTAGTTAAATAAAGTTTTTTAAGACTTTATTTTTAGTTGTGGGCGTATGTGTGTGTGATGTGTGTAGGTTCTCGAAGAGACCAGATGAATTCCCTGGAGATGGAGTTAGATGTGGTTGTGAGCTTCTGGATGCGGGTGTTAGGAACCTCACTCAGGTCCTTTAGAGGAGCAGTGCCTGCTGTTAAACACTGAGCCATCTCTCCAACCCCCAGTTGAATCAAATTCTAAAGAAATTCTAAACTTTGTCCTGGAATCTGGGCTTATTTTCAGTTTTTGAAAAGCTAAAATTCTGTAATATGCTTTCCACAGGAATCACTATCTCTGTTGCTAAGGTAAATGTGTAGGAAAAGAGCTTTAAAGAATAAAATCAATGCTGAGTAAGCAAAAAAAAAAGAGAAAAAAAAGAAAAACTCACCCACGCTCCACACGGAAAATTGAATTTATCTCAATTCAATTATCCATCATTGCCCCAAGAAATACATGGAACTCTCCTATTGTGTGATTACATCACATACCCAGAAAACTGAGCAAGAGCATCTCCCAAGTCTTGAGATAAAGCACATGGCTGAAAACCATTAATTCGAAACCACTTGTGTCATGAAGGCCCAGCTGTCCAGCAGTAGGCTGTCCTCAAGGACACAGGAGGCACCTGGTGGGCCTGCATTCCACATTAAGCACCAAGCTCTGTAGTTCAGACTTGTTTCAGCTGCCGTGACCCTGTCTGTGACATTCACTCACTGTCCTCTTTAAAACTAAGGAGTGAAGGCACCACAGGGGGTATGAATGCAGTGTGTCCATTGGGTCAGCACCACCCTGACAGTGGCTCCCAGAGCCTTCTGCATCAACTCTGATCCAGGTTAGCGGCTACCATGGAAACACTACCCTTAGGATCCCCCGGAGAGGCCAAGCCCAGGGGTCTGGCAACCCGAGTGACTTTCTGTCTAAAATGCACTTCGTCAGTGTTCCAAAGTCCCAAATGGGCTGGTGCCATGGCTCTGGGTGACGGCAGTTCCACCGAGTCTGATGACGTAAGGTCGATTTCTGGAACGCCCTCGGTGGAAGGAGAACAGGACTGACTCCCACACACTCAATAAATAAACGCATGTTGAAAACGTCCCAAGTTCCTCTGGAATTTTCAGTTTTATTCGAAAAATTGAACTTTATAGAAAGCCCAAATATACAAATGTGGAGGTAGACCGTTAACATCCCTCGATTATGATGCTGCAGGAAACACCGCGGGAAAAGCCTTAAAGGAGAAGAAGACGCCCGGGGCTTTAAACCAGCCTTCTGGTAATTTCTGGTGAAAATATTCCTGAGGGTGCTGTGCTCTTTGCACGCAGCGCCCTCTCGTGGTGCTCTGGTTAATGGTCCAGACCCCACTTCGTCCTCGGTTCTCACACCTATTTAACGGGCGGAATTTCAGCCCTCCGCGCGCACCTTCAGTTTCTCTAGGTCTATCAAAAGAATTCGGACCTGTTCCTTCCTTAGCTTGCGGATTTTCTGAACATCCAGAGAACATTAAAACTAGTTCCCCGAATACTAACGCCCGCAGGCTCATCTACGGTGGGAAAGGACCGAGAACTGAGACCAGACACCGCACCAGACTCAGCCCGGATTGAAACCACGCGGCCCCCGGCGTGGCTCAGCGGCTTCCAGAGGTTCCCAGTGGAGCGGTGTGCGCACGGCCCTTCGCTAGGGCCCTTCACCTCCGAGAGCCACCTGTGAGCAGCAGCTCGCAGAAGGCTCAGATTCGCGTTTGTGCCAAAGCGGCACCCAGGACCCCAGAGTTTAGGCGGCCGCCCCAAGGAAGGGACTTTGAAACTTAGATGGTCAGCGTGCAATTAAATATCAGCTTTTGTCTCTCGCTGTGACGGTCAAAGTTGGAGAAAGACCACTGGGTGAAAAGAAGGAGAGGCTGGAGCGGGGATGTGCTATGATGGGTTTCGTGTGCACACTAATGAACGCATTATTAACGTGTACTAAGACCCAGAGTCTCCCTAAGACGTACACCCCCCTTTTCCCGATAAACACCGCAAGCCATGGCTGTTTTACCAGGAAATACAAAACAGATACTGGTGGAAGTCACTCGCGAGTGCGCGCTCACGGTGCAAGGAAACACCAAGCTATCATCTCAGAAGCACGGTTCGATGGCTTTCTGCGCAGCGCTTTCCAGACCAGCGGCAGCCGGTCGGTCGCAGACTGCTGAACTGCGGGGACCCGGCCCTGTGCTCGCACTTACCGGCGCTCTCCAGCCAGCCCAGTCCGGAGGATGGCAGGGGATGCGAGTCTCCCGGGCGCCCAGGCGCTGGAGGTGCGGTCCTCTGGGCGCACACAGGTGTCTGCTGGAGAAAGGGTGACACCTCGGTGAGGAGGCTCGGACCTTGGAGCCCAGTGGCGGGACGGGAGGGATGCGCCTCCCGCAGTCAGGGTCCAGGCAACCGTGCCCGCCCCAGTGCGCAACTCACCTGCTTACCAACCTGCGCCAGCAGCAGCACCCAGAGCGCAGCACACCCCCGGGGCTGCATGGCCCCGCTGCCCTAGAGGGCTCGCAGGACTCTGCTCAGAGGTGCTTGGCCGGGTCGGTGGGTCACTGGATGGTCACGGTGCAGGCGAGGTGCGAGCCTGCAGAGGACGCGCCGGGGCGCAGGATTCCAAGCAGCGACTCCACAGCGCGCACCGGGGTTATCACTGAGCCTCCTCGCCGTGCGGGGGCGGAGTGGCAGCCGCGGCGGGGGCGGTAGAGCATCCGCAAGAACCACGGGACAGTGGGGAGGAGGGCAGGGGAGAGGATAGGGCCTGGGGAAAGGGAAAGGCGGGGAGGAGAGGGCAGGGAGGAGGGCAACAGGAGGAGGCAAGGAATAGGGAGGTGGTGGTGGGAAGGAGGAGGGACGCAGAGGCCCGGGCTGAGGACTGGGCTTCATTGCTGACTCACTGTTTAGCACCTTGCCCGAAGCTAGCAGCTAGTTAAGCCTGTGGTACAGACGTGGCCAGGACAGAGTTCAGGGTCTGAGCGAATCTAGACACTGGCCCCTGCGCCCTTGAGCCTCCCAGCCATGGCGCAGGACCCTGGGGTACCACCGCCATGGCTGCCACTCCACAGGCTTCTCTCCAAGGAGCAGGGCCTGGGCAGCGCAGGACCCGTTGTCTCCCAAACTCTGTCCTAGTCCTAGACCCAGCTAAAGCCTACTCTTCCCGCAGGTGGGGAATGGACCAGGAGGCTTAGATCTGCTTGTGGGTGTCTGTAAGTCCCCAGTAACTTGGAGCATGTGGGGTGAAGGGGACGGAAGGCACTGGATCTCTGGTGTCTCTAGCTTGGTGTTCAGCCGATCCGCTAGGTTGAAGGTCACCTTAGCCTTAGACTGGCCCCTGGGGGAGGAGGTATCCGACCACTGGACAGCCTATAGGGAAGTCCAGGAGCCACAGCCCAGGCCAGGCCAGGTTCAACCAAGGCAGCTGGTGAGCACCCTCCTTTCTGGCCTTTGTCAGGCAACCCTCCAGGGCCTGTGTGGGATTGGAGCATGAGCCTTTTGTGAACACCAATGGCTGGCCAGGTGTGTGCTCCAGGGTGGTTCTGATGTATGCAGCAGGAAGTGCACGTTTGCACGTCCGTGGGTGTGCCAGGCTGTCTTCCCACTTTGCTGCTGCAGGTTCAAGGGCTCAGGCTCCCATGAAGCTGTGAGTCTAGGGCCTCTCACCTTCAGCTGGCCTGACCTTGCCTGGTTTGCAAGGTTAGAAAGGGGATGCATTGGGAACAGTGACAGTGGTCTGCAGGATCCTCATCGCAGCCCGTTTTGAGCCTGAGATGCCCCAGGGCAACTCCCTGCATCTGCAAGTGCCAGACATCCAGTGAAAGACAGAGAGCAGAGCAAGGGCAGCAGGTCCTGTGCTTG
>NW_008339846.1:472755-503148 GCF_000622305.1 Nannospalax galili | reverse complement strand
AAAAAAAAAAAAAGAATGAATATAAAATCCTAAGTTCTAAAATGCTATTGTCTCTTCCCAGAGTCTTAGAGGGGCCCTGAAAGCTAGTTCAATTCTTCTCTCTCTCTCCCTCTCTCCTTCTCTCCCCCATCTCCCTCTCTCTCCACCCTCTCTCCCTCCCTCTCCCTCTCCCTCTCTCTCTCCCTCTTCCCCCTCCCTCTCTCTCCCTCCCTCTCTCTAAGGACTGGCCCCTGGGGTGTACCCCAGTGGAGTGCAGAGGCTTGCTACTCCCACTGCTGACGTGAGAGCAAGTTGTAGAAGTGTGGGGCTTAGTTACAGAAGGGAGAACTTGGAACAGTAAAATGTCAGTGGCACCTCCTGGGCCCTGCCTCTACCCCTCCAGGCACTGCCACACCCCCTGGGCTTGTCATACTTTCCTGGGACCCCTCAGGAGTGAACATATTTGAGAGCGGAGAAACTCCCACCCAAAGCCCCAAATTGAGCAGAATGCCTGTTGCTCTCCCTCTCCTTCTCTCCCTCTCTCTCCCCTCTCTCTCTCCCCCTCTCTCCCTCTCTCTCCCTCTCTCTCCCTCTCTCTCCCCCTCTCTCCTGTCACTCCCTCTTTTCTTTCCACCTTCCTTCCTTTCCCTCTCTCCTCTCCGTTTCCTTCTCTTAATCTCTCTCTCTCAGAAATGCTCTTTAAAAAGTACATTTCTCATCTACTTTGCCTTTTCAATTTCACAGACATGAAGGTCTTAGATCAGAGTTCAGAGCTCCCCTCAGTTTCTTAGTTTCTTTCTATCCCAAATTCCTTTCCTTCCCTCTCCCTGCCACGCCTTCGTGTGTGTGTGTGTGTGTGTGTGTGTGTGTGTGTGTGTGTGTGTCCCATTGTATTTAGTTAGGGTTGCCTGAATGAACACGGGTGTTATTTACTTAAACAGGTGTCCTGTGCCAATGTTTAATCACACAGGACTTTGACTCCCGCGTCCTCTGAGCCTTTAACTGCCTGTAGTACATCTGGGAAGGGGCTCATAAGAACAATCTACGGAGTGTCGATTGGCCCAGTCTTGTGTGGGTCAACATTGCGGCTATGAATTCACAGTACCAGCCTGCCAGTCAAGATGTGCCCAAGGGTGCAGTAGTGGCATGATGATTGGGGTGACTAATTGCTTTCTGATTGGATTTTGGGCCCACTCCACAGAAGAAACGATCCTGGTACTCTAAGGTTGGTCAGCCCATGGATAGGGAGGTCATAGACCCCAGGGGGAGCCTACTAATGTTTTGCTAAATGGGCGTGTGTCAAATTACCATAAACAAAATGTTATGTTTTTATCTGTAGATTAGTTTGCTTTCAGCCTTGGTCACAAGAAGTGCATTTTTACTTTGACACCTGTCACTCCTTTCTTCCTCAGTGTCCTGTGCTGGGTGCCCCCCTCCACTCCCTCAGTGTCCTGTGCTAGGTGCCCCCCCCCACTCCCTCAGTGCCCTGTGCAGGTCTGTGCCCATTCACACCTCAGAGTGCATACTTTCTCTCATTCGCAGGGAGAGGAGGACGTGGATGCTTGGCATTCTCCTGAGGTGAGAGTGCCAGGCCTCATGTGTTTGGGTTTCTAATTATCCCCAGTTGTGTCCAGTGTAAGCTCAGGGGGCCCAGACTTTCCCCGTGAGGCTGCCTAAGGCATTCTTTTACAAGTTCAAGTGCACACAATGAAAGAACGGCTGACTAGCGATTCGTTCTTGGATGTTCTCAAAGCATGGCCCAGCAGTTTATAAGTTGCCTGTGACTGCTTTCGCTGTGGGGGAGCAGAGTGAGCCGCTGTAACATGGGGTGGCCTGCTAAACCTCACCTACTTACCATTGGGCTCCTTATGGAAATACTTTGTGGATACATTGCTTTGTGTGAATGCAGGTGCTCCCTGCTGGCAACACATTCTCTTTTAAGAAGCCACTGTGATGGCCTGGGGATGTAGCTCAGAGTCAGAGCACTTCCCAGCATGAAGGAAGCCACAGGTTCTATTTTCAGCACCATGGGAAAAAGAAAGTCATGGTGAATTCCAAGAGATCTTTGATAGAGAGTAAAAGACACAATGCAAAGTGCTCAGCCAAGCATCTGGTATAGAGCATCTCCTAAGCGCTGTGTTTTTCCCCATGCTGACCCTGTCCAGACTGGAGAAGCCAGAGGCACTTTTCATGAGGAAACAGTATTTTAGAATAAGAGTAAACTTCGCCATAGACTTTTCTGAACCACATAAACGTTTAGCTAATGCAATCCAAGCAGACATATTACCCTGAAGGTAAAACCTCCATTCACATGACTGACTTGACAGACAGGTGTGTATGTGTGAGCTATGAGGGCTGGTTAGTCCTTACTGTAACTCCTGACCCGCCTTGCACACAGATGGAGCCAGCCTGCCAGGTTTCCTGAAAGCTGGGTTTGTGCTGGCCACGGATACCCCAGGGGAAAACTATCAAGAGGTCCTGAAGAAACCCCCCCTGAAGTTCATGTTCTTTTCTGAAAGATGAGAGTCACTGTCACTTTCTACAGATTGGAAGAGCACAATTCCATTGGCACAGAAACACAATATTCCCAAGTGACTTCCTCACAAGTCCAGAGGAAAAGCTGTCCCTCAGAGAAAGAGCAAAGTGGTCAATTGGCTGTACCTGATGTCACATGTCTCGTGACAGGGGCAGACCAGGTCAGCCCTCATGAAATGTCTGCCTTAGCCTCTCCTTTGAGCCCATACCCCAGGACTGATTTGTAGGTCTAGAAATAGAATTTATCCAATGTGAAAAACAAATATAGTAAGAAATAAGAAAAAAAATCATAGAAGACATACTAAATTCTCAGTCCGAGAGAAAAATAAGGAGTGAGGCCAAATGTCTTAAAGATTAGACCTTCCAGCAGAGACCCATAAAGTACAGCCTTGGAAATCAAGACTGGAAGGACCGATCTGGGGCAGTTGGCACGTCCTACCTCAGACCTGTGTCTGCGGATCTCTCATTTAAGTCCCACCTGAACCAGAGCTGGTCTGCTTGGCAGTGCTGATGTGATGGCAAGCCCTGGGTCACGAGGGGCAGCCAGAATCCCCCTAATGTTTGGAGGTGAAGGAGGCGTGGTTGCTGCTGACTGCCACTCACCAAACTGCAAGATCTGCGTTCCGCTTCACTTTGACATTTTTCAGTTTTGAATAAAAGAAGGAAAATTGAAAATAAGAAGGACAGACAAAAGAGGCCTGGGTTACAAACTGTGCATGTGTGACTTCCTTCCCTTCTTCCTAGACACGGAGAGACTTAGCTCCAATAATAGTAATCACTTATATTAGAGATAGGACCATTTCATAATTACATAATCTGCAATCACATTAATCAATGTAAATTATTATATAATTTACAAATACTTATATTAAAAGTTTATAAGTTGCAGTTATGTCAGCGATGGTGTGGGAGGAGACACTGTTCAGATCTGCTGACAGGGACCTCTGGTCAGGGGAAGCTGAGATTTAAGGCTTCACCACAGAGAGGAATTTCAGGATGAGCCGGTATGATGCAGAGTTGGAGTTTAGCACAGATTTAAGCTCATGGAGGGGTTCATCGAAACAGACGCTCTCAAGGAAAGAGTGGAAAATGCTGAAAATTGTGGGTTTGGGCTCTCAAAGGACAGTCACACACTTCACGTTAGTGACGTTTAGATTTCAGTGGATTCTGACCTTTTTTGATCTTTAAAGGCCTATGCACTAGTTTACTTTTTATTGCTGTAGTAAAACACTGGCCAAAACAAACCCAAGGAAGAAAGTGCATATTTCATCCTACAGCTCACAGCCCATCAGTGAGGGAGGCCAGGGCAGGAGCTGAAGACACCTGGAGGCAGGAGCTGAAGCAGAGACCACGGAGGATCGCTGCTCACTGGCTCGCGTCCCCTGGCTTGCTCAGGTAACTTTCTTATACAGCCCAGGCCCACCTTCCCAGGGATGGCACTTCCCACAGTGGCCTGGCCCTTCCTATGTTAATTACTAATTGAGAAAATGTTCCAAAGACAGGGCCATAGACCAACCTGACAGAGGAAATTCCACAATTGACATTCCCTCTTCCCAGGTATGTCTAGGTTTCTATCAAGTTGACAAAACTAACCAGCACAGCCTGCTGAGAAGTTGAATCAGTTCATAGGGTGATTCCTAAGGTCACCCAATAGGACAGACTTGTAGCTGAGAGAACAACACCCTAGATCACAAAACTTACACTGGAAGTTAGAATATTTTCTTTTTTTGAAAAATATAAATATTCATACATGTAAATGCTGTGTTTTGATCAATCTACTCTCTCATCCCTCCTCCAGCTCCTCCCCATCCCCCTCCCCTACCACATCTCCCTCTTACCTTCATCCTCCATGTACTCTTTCATTTTTTTCTTTTTTTTGGGCGGGGGGAGTCTTTCTGAGACAGCTCCCTGTAGCCACAGCTGGCCTGGAACTCCCTGTGGAGACCAGGCCATCCTCGATATCATAGAGATCCACCTACCGCTACCTCCTCAGCGCTGGGATTAAAGGTGTGTAATACCACCCCACACTCTCTCTCTCTCTCTCTCTCTCTCTCTCTCTATATATATATATATATATATATATATCTTTTCAAATACTCACTGAGCCCACCCCTTGTCACCTGTATTGTGCAGGTGTGTGGCCATCTACTGGAGCCTCTCAGGGCTAGAAGCCCTGGGGAAAAGAAAACGAACTGGCTCTTTCTTACACAGCAGTTCTCAATTACCAATAGCTCTGCAGACAGGAGTGGGACTTCCTGAGCCCCACCCCTATCCATACTGGGATTTTGGCTAACTTGATCTCGTGCAAGTCTTATGCATGCTGTGATGACTGTGGTCAGTTCATGTGTGCAGCTGAGCTGCCATGTCCAGCAAACACTGTTTCACTGTGGACTTCTATTCCCTCTGGCTCTCACCATCTTTCTGCCCTCTCTTCGGCAATGATTTCTGAGCCTTGAGAGAAGTGGGAACGATCTAGTCGTCCCACTTAAGACTGAGCACTCCACAGTCTCTTGTTCCCTGCATGTTGACCAGTTGTGGGCCTCTGTGTTAACTGCCATCTGCTGTAAGAAGAATCTTCTGTGATGAGGGTTGAGAGATGAGCTAACCTGTAGATGTAAAGATAAGAACATAAAGGAAAGCTTATTACTGTGTCCATTTAGCAGAATAACAGAACTAGGCTCTCTCATAAGGTCTGATGATCTTGCCATGGGTGTTTGGTCCAGTGAACAGCATCGAGCCTGGACTCCATCTTATAATCAGGTTTTAAATCCAACATGAAGTGGTTGGTTATTCCCATAACATTCATGCCACTATTGTATCTGTGAGCATATCCTGCCAGGCCAGCCATTGTGTAGCTTGTAGAGTTGGTTACTGTTCTCTGCCAATAGCATGCATAGAGCCTTCTAGAACTATGAAACTACTAGCAGGGACGAATCTTTCAGGTCAGTGCCAGCTTGATTTCTCATTGTCCTTGACTCAATATTTAGTGTCTTCAGCAGTACGATTTTACTTATCATCAGGTTTTGGAGGGTAACCAAGAGCAAGGGCAAAAGCCTACAATGCTTGGGGTGGTCTGTGAGACCTCATTGGCCAACAGCTTGAAAAGATATTCCATGCCTGGAAACTGGCTTCTTATTTGATAGCCTTTGGGGTCCTTCAGTGTAAACAATAGTTAATAGTGTTGCTGGGAACAGTCTTCAGAAACATCTGGGAAAGGAGAGGGAAACACTCAAGATCACATGTGCTCAGGCCTTAAGCCTGGCTTGTTGCTATTTTTAACATTATTATTTGATGCTGTATACGGTGTAAGCATTGTGGCCGCCAATAAACTCCAATGGTTTCTACTGAAAAAGAAAAAATTATTATTTGAAAATATCTCAGTGAGAGAAGAATGTTGTCCATGTTGGCAACCTTCACAGCAATTGCTAATTGTGCTGAAACTGTTGATTCTCTGCTTGTTAGAGGCTACAACCAGACCTAGAAGTGAGGGGCTCCTTCCCCTCCAGGGGCCCCCACATTGACTATCTTGCTTCAATTACAGAACTAATTTTTTCATCATAAATCTTGATAACCATCATCATACCTAAAATATCCTGCCAGTGTCCTATGTGGTCTCCTGCATGAGCCTCTCACTCCTCTTCCCACATGGCGGACTGTGTAACGGGACAGTCACTCAGGCACCTTAGAGAGTAAAACTCAGCATGTGCTCTCCCAAGCCAAGCCATTTGGTCTATAAGAGTGGGATCTTTGGTTGAACTGCATTCTTTTACTGGCACAGAAGTAATAGTAACTGGGGAAACCTGGCTGTCACTCAGCTGTGGCCTCACAGGAAACCATCAGAATGTGAGTGAGTCGCCAGTGTGGGGACTGTCTGACTGGCTCTCTGGCATCTCTGGAGCCATTGGGTCCGAGGCCCTGCTCTGCAGCCTGGCCTGGGCATATTGTCAGGACAGGTGCCAGGTTCCCAGAGAGCAGCTGCATTTGAGGCCTGTGAGGCCTCAGCCTGGGACTGCCACACCACCACTCTGGCTGAGCGTGTGCCATGGCGTCCCTGCAAGGCCACTTTCACCCCCAATCTTCTAGTTTTCTAGAAACGTCACCCTTTTTCAGGTTTGCATTTACCGGACATGGTGCTGCTGCCTCTCATAAGTTCCGTGGCAAATTCCTAATCCCAGCAACTCGAAGAAGGAAAGAGTCATTCGGCTCACACTTCAGAGGGTCAAGTCCATCATGGTGGGAAAGCAAAGCTCAGCTGCTCAACATGTGTTGGCAGGGGCTTGTTTATGAGCTATGGGCCAGGGCACCCGGACTGAAGGCTGAACACAGAACAGAAGGGCAGCTGAGTCATGTGAGCACAGGTATGTACGCGCATGCACTTCTTTATAGTCTAAAGTAAGTAATGAATATAGCATCATTTTTTAAAAATATGTTTTTATTGAATTTCTGTGTATTTCATACAGAACAGCTCAAACGATCTTAATCATCTTTATATCCCCATCCCCATTAGCACCTTCCCATATTCCCCTCACTGGAGCCCATATACTCTGTCATCCCTGTTAAGGCCCACTGTGTTTTCAGTGCCCCCGGACATTCCCCAGTGCAAGTCCATCCACTGAGGTCTAGTTGGCCTATCTAGAGTCTCTTGTTTTAGGAAGGTCAGCTCTTCCTCACCTGGCAGTAATCAGTTGCCAATATTTCTTCAGAAAAGATTGGGGTCTGCTGTTTATTTTCCCAGTTCTATGCTGGGTTACTGTCTGCCTGAGCTTGCATGGGACTTGTGTATGCTGACACCCTTGCCATAGAATCATGTGAGCAGGTTCCCAGGAGCTTGTAGGACTCTGTTTCCATGTGGTCATGCACCTCCTCCCTGGCTCTTACAATCTTTCCACCCCCTCTTCTGTGATCGTCCCTGAGCCTTGGGTGGGTGAAGTTTAGTAAAGGGGTCCTGTCCAAGGACCAGCATTCAGCAGACTCTTGATCTCTTTGCTTTGGCCATTTGTGACCTTTTGTGTTCCTGGCCCTCATTTTTATAGCACAATATCCCAGTCACCACCCATTAAAGCAGCTCATTTTGCACCAATCAGAGGAGACTGTTACCAAGTACTACAACTGATCACACACAGACATTGTCTATGAATTTCCCAGGCCTAAGTGATACATGTACACTACAACCTCTACACCTAAGGCTCATAAAATAATGAACAGAGGTTAAGAAGAGGATGTTACAGTGTCATTTTGATTGCTCCTTTAAGGAGGATTACTAGAGGGGAAATAAAGGATGTTGGGGCATTGCCTGGTTGGGAAGTAGTCTGCTGATCCCACCTGGAAACACATTTTATGTTGCTGAGACACGTACTCTGACACAAAATATATATTGTTTTTGGAAATGTGAGGGGAAAATACAGAATTGGTACTAGAGTTCAGAAAAGCATCTGTGCAAGTGAGGTTTCCTGGGCTGAAGTTTCGTTATTGCTGTGTGCATGCATATGAATCTACACTCATTAGTGGCCCTTCATGGTGGCTGAAGGATGCATGTTTTTATTGGTGGGTAGTCATGATGTACAGTGATGGGTTTATAATGACATTTTATTTTTTAAAATAGTTCATTTATCGTTTTTATTCTATGTGTGTGAGTGCATTGTCTGCCTATATGTAAGTGCACCCGTGTTGTATCGTGCAGTGCCTGCAGAAGCGAGAAGAGGGTGTCAGATCCCCTGGAACTGGGGTTAGGGATGATTGTTAGCTGCCTTGTGGGTGCTAGGAATGGAACATCTCTCCGGCCCTATGATGACATTTTTTAAATTTAATAACCACATGATTAGAAGAAGCATTTCATTACAGTTTTAACATATTCAATAACAATTTCCAGAGCAAAGATACATCTCTTTCAAAAGTGACTGTAAATTTTTAGCTTCACAGTTGAATTAATACAGTTATACAATATTGAACTCAGTATAAACCCTGTAAGACATAAAATTGAATGAGTTTTTAACCTTTAAAGAAGATCTCCATTTCATTTTAAAATATGCCGTTTCCTACATTTTTAATGCTACTAACACTTAGATATTTGCATACGTGTCTTTAATCTTTATGTATCTGATGGTTACTAGTCACAATTGGTTACACTCGGATCCTTGGCACCTGAGTATGGATATAATGACATTTTAATCCAAGTGCAACATGTGTTTTGACCATACTCACCCCCACGCCCTCTCTTTTCTTCTTCGCCTCCTCCTAGCCCCTTCTTTGTCTAGACAGTCTTACTTCTATCCTCTCGTCACACACATATGTGATTAAATGTTTTATACGCACAATCTAGGTTCCACAAATGACAGAAAATGTCATATTTGTCTTTCTGAACTGGATTCTTTCACTTAAAATGATGATCTCCAGTTGAAACACTTTTCCTGCAAATGCCACGATCTCTTTGTTCTTCACCCTCTAATAAAATTCCATCCGGTATTCGCTGGACTCTTGACTGACACTTGGGCTGACTGCCTGCTGTGGATATGCAGGTGTCTCAGTTATGCACGAAATTCCTTTGGTCGTCTTTCCAGGAAGGGGTCTCGCTGTGTTGTCTGCTGATGCTAGTTCTATTATTTGAAGAGGTATTTTTAACACAGTTTTTCCCACAGCCCTGCTGTGGACTGACATTCCTTTAGATTCCTCTTGGTGGGAATGCTCTCGTGCCCTGGAGGATGGACATGTGACTGATGCTCTGGACTGTCCTGTGCTGTGCCACAAAGCAGATTTCTAGCCACTCTAGTCAGAAGTTCTTTCTCATGAGACTAAAGAGAGTGCAGAGGCAGGAGTGTGTATCCTCCTGGGACTATGCACATGGACACATGTGCTCTGGACTCTGCCGGCACCATCCCAGGAAGCCCTGGGTGCCATGGGCAGCCGAGGCCAGGGCAGCTTGTGCCGCGTGCTCCCCTCACCCTCGGAAGCTCCTGGGAGGCTAGTTCTGCTTGTGCTTCCAGGAAGAGCAGCCCCTCTTCTCTGCAGTGAATCTGATAATGGGGCTTCCCTGTCCCTCTCTGTATTTGAGTTCATTTTACCTCCCACCGTGGTAGTTGAGCAGTGTTCAGCAGGTTTTACTTGTGTGAACCACATACAATCCCAAACGACGGAATTAGTGAGAAATATTTCTGGAAGATCTTGGTGACCTGAAATATTTTGAATAAATGACAGTTGTGTGTTCTTTCAAGACTTAATAATAGACTTGTAAAATGATTTGGCTTGATTTTTTTAGTATGGAGGTAATTTTTTACCCTTTCAATACATTTACTTTCCTACTGCTTTGCGGCCATTTCCTCCTCCCCTGCTTCACTTTTTCTCTTCCGTGACAGGGTCTTGTTATGTGGTCCAGGCTGGGCTGACACCACCATCTTCCGGCATCAGCCTCTGCAGGGCTGGCATTAAGGGCTGTACCACCAGGACAGACCTCTTCCTTCTTCCATTGGAGTTATTTATTCCCATTCTTTATGTGTATGAGTGTTTTTACCTACCTGTTAATACACCCACGTCATACCGGAAGAGGGTGTTGGGCCTCCTGGAAATGGAGTTATTATGGATGATTGTTACCTGCCACATGGGTGCTGGGACTTTAACCTGGGTCCTCTGCTAGAGTAGCCAGTGCTCTTAACTGCTGAGCCATCTCTCCATCTTCTTTCTTTTTGAATTTTAAATTCATATTTCCCAGAAGAATATTGCTTTTATGAGATTTGCACTCTTTTAATTTTTGCTATTATTGTTTTACTCTGTAGCCCAGGCTGGACTGAAACTCACACCAATCCTCCTGCTTTAGCCGCCCCAGTTCTACAATTACTTGTGAGCCATCACTTGGTTATTTTAGAACAGTTTATTCTGTCTTTTTACTCTACGTATTAGCTGCTCATTAATCATGATTAGTTGTGAATATGTAGGTGCTTATTAGGACTTAACAATGGAGAGTCTTCCTCGATGACCTCATGACTCAGTGGGAAGACGCATTGAACAATTACTCCGAATATTTTGTTAGAGGTATATGCTGAAGAATTGCAAGAACCACGAGCTGTTACTAGGAGTTGCTTTATTTCACTGCTCCTGAATTTTACCATTTAAAGGATGCATTTAAAGTTCTGTGAAATGAGCTGGTCAGCACATCATGACACATTTTAATGCAAACATACAGGTCTTTCCTATCTAAGTTTGTGGTCTTTTATTGCCATTGGTTTTGATAAGAAACATTTTGATTCATGCCTGCACTTTCTTTCTGGAGAAAGTATTTTTCCCCAAACTAGTATTTCATTAATCAGGATTGTATCTTACTGTGTAAGTGTACATGATAGTATCTCTTCCCATACTTCTTCCCTGTCCTCCTCCACCTCTACTCCCCAAACCCCTATAACACCCTGCTGTTCAATGTTGGACACGATGCTGCTGTCCTGGGGCTGATGTGGCATCCGCCTCAGTCCTGATCCTACTCCCTGCAGACAGCAGTCACTTTGTGCCTTGTGTGGTGTCTCTGGTTACCCATAACTGTTATCTTCTGACATTAACTTGACTGTTTTCTTTTACTTCCCACTTAATTTGGTGTCCATTACATTTCTTTTCTAATTTTTCAAAGCCGTGGCCTCCTTTGTAACATAGGGCACTGGAGGCCAGCATGGCTGTGTTCCTAATGGTAAGCCATTTTGCTTGTTAGACTGGATCCTCACAGGATCTTTGAGTGTTTGCTTTTCAGGATGGATCTGGATGAGTGTCTTCTCGCCTGGAATATCAGGAGCTCGAAATCCACACTCGGCTCTCGCCGTTCCAGCTTTGGGGACCATTATTCTACATGTTTATGTGTTTGTTGTTAGAAGATATGATATTAATCGAGAAATGTTTAGCAGTAAAATAGGTAAAATGAAAATGTAGATACCAATGAAGCTGTAAAATGACCAGAATAATTATTGAAAAATATAGTAACATATGTGTGTGAGTAAATGAGGTTAAGAAATGGTTTATTAATATTTTTCATGATAAAAATATCAAACACAGGAAAGGAAAAATGGCAGGAAACCAAATTCTCTAAGTTTCTGCATTACGGATGAGACACTCTAAATATACTGTTGTATTCAGAAGTTTGAGAACTGGAGAAACTGGCTAAAATCCATTTTAACGGTGACCACTAATGTGGTATTAACCCCCAGGGCTCCTCCCCTTGAGCCCTAACCTAAGCTCAACCCTCCACCCTGTGTTTGGGAATACTCAGCTCCAGACAGAAGCGCGCAGAGACTCAGTGTTTAGGGAGAAGACACCAGAAGACAGAACCCAGGAGCAAAACTGAAGGGCACAGACAGGAGTGAAGCCGTGGAACACTGTGACAACCTTCATGAAACAGAGATGGGTGATTTCACAAGCACTTAGATTTTGTTTTAAAACTAAAACGTAATCATATACTCAAAACACACACCTACAGCACAGGAAAGGTGGAATAGCCATCGGATGAAGTTCCAGTATCTGCTAGGTAAGCATGACAACCCTGGGCAAATTTCTTGTCTCCCAAGACTTCATTTCCTCATCTCTGTGAAGGATGTGAGAAAGACATAATTCATAGAAGAGTGTGGTGACTCTCACCTATCATCCTGGTACTTGCTCTGAGTTCAGGGCCAGCCTGGGGTAGTGACTCAATCCCCACTCCCTCTCTCAGTAAGTGGTTATAAGGAAGGAACTAAGTTATTGTTTATAATGACTTAGAACAGAACCTAGTGTGTATAAATTACTATAAACCTAAAACAACTTAAATTTCAAGAAAAATTTATATTTTGGAGATGAAAACTGCTATATGTTACTTGAAAATAACATACAGCAGCCGTAGCTTGCCAGGACAGAGGAGTGAGGACACACCCAGCAGGAAAACTTCCTTTGCTCTAAGCGTTGCTTCCAAACAGTTTACGTGGGAAGAGTTTCTGGGATCTTCTCAGCATGGAGATTGTATCTCTTGAACAGAGTCTGGCAGTCCTGAAGCCAGAGATCAAGAGGAGCACAGCGGAGCTCCTGGGACAACCTGATTCATAGTCCCCAGATCATGTCTTGCTGTAAATACCTTGGACAAGTGGAAACACTGCCCATCAGATTCACGGGAATCATGGGAGAAGAAACCCAGCATTGCTCTCTGCAGAGGCTTGGGGGATGAGTCTGGGTTGTGTTTAGAAAAGATGACTCCTCAGAATGCTGATACAGCCGTGCTGTGCCTAATGCCCTGGGTCAGATTCAATGGGAACCTTGCTGTGGACACACAGTGCGCACCACGATCCCATTTTTAAGCAATTTGTCGACTGACATACTTTGCCAGAATCTTTTAAATACTCTCCTGGCAAATTCAGTTTGGTATCCAAATCTGACAATGGTCTGTAATACGACCTGGAATTTTAAAACAAACTAAGCATGTAATAATTAAAGAAAACCAGTCAAAATGCAGAGTATGTTTTTTAAAGGATGTCCTCTCACTCAAGTGTGCATCATACCCCTCTTAAAGGACAGACACTCTGAACATCAACCCGGGCACTGGAAAAATCTCTTTGTACAAAAATCACTGTGTGAGATCTTACTACCCTTATCCTGCTAAAATGACATGGTATTAAACTGTCTCCTAACAAGTTATATTATGCCCATAGATAAGTACGTCTCTCATCCCTCATCAGAGAAACTTCAGATAGCAGTAGATGACAATTAACATAGAGACCCACAACTGGTCAAGGCACAGAGAACAAGAGACTGAGGAGTTCTCAGCCTAAATGGGACACACATACTATACCCCCCCTCACCAAGGATCAGGGATTATTACAGAAGATTTTAAGAGCCAGAGGTGGTGCATGACTACACAGAAGTATTTTCTGGAAGCAACGGGGGGAACTGCACATTTGAACTCACAGTAGTTGTGACAGCATGCACAAGACCTGTATAAGCTCAAACCAGAGAAAATCCCATCATGGACGGGGAGGTGGGCGAGAAGCCCCAGCCGTAGCTGAAGACCTATTGGCAGCTGCTGGGAGAGGGAGAGCCAATTTTTGTTAAGTCTGTGACCCCTGGTGGGCTGACCAGACACCAGGGATAGACTCATACCCAAGAGTATTTGGGACACACAAATTACACTCACTGGGCTTTAAGATAAAAGAACAGGGAGTTGCAGGGGAGGGTGGGGAGGTGGGAATAGATCTGAGAGGAGGAGGACAAGGGGTCAAATATCATCAAATTACATTGTATGAGATTCTCAAGGAGATAATAAAAGTGCTGTTTTTAAAATCACTTGATAATCAGGGATAAGCACTCTGCAGTGTCTTGTTCTCTGACATTGGCCAATTGTGGTTTCTGTGCTAATCACAATCCGTTGCATAAGGAAACTTCTCTGGTGAGAGCTGAGAGATGCATCCATCCTATGTGTAGAGATTGCACTGAAGATGTGTCGCTGAGGGTTAAGTGTCTCACAGACACACATTCTCTGCATTTGAAAAGTTCTGTAACTCTGTAATAGTCTCCATTTGTTGCAAAAAAAGATGCTTCTTTAATGAAAGGTACACTTGTCTGCATATGTGAGGATGATTATTTAGAACAAAGTAAGAAATGACCTGCTCCTTTGCACACACTGGGCTTTCACAAGAGAGGAGTGTGTATGTGAGGGACCACTGGCAGAGGTAACACCAATGAAACACAGACCCTCACTAGGTGGAGCCCTGCCTGCTGGGCTGAGTTACAGTGGGGGAGAGCTTGCTGTCAGAGGAGGAGAACACAGAGGGGGATCATGGTCTTCCCCAGAACCTCCCCATGTCTCTGCACACACTGTCATCCCAAACACCAGGTTTGGACCCTCAGATGACTCAGGTTCAGCTGAACAAGCCTCTCTAGCCACCTCTCACTCTGCTTTATTGCGGGCCCTGCTGCAGTCCACTCCGCAGACGCAGCGCCATCCTGGTCTCCTCTGCCGGCCTTCTGAACTCTCTCCATTTCTGCCTATTCACGCCCTTCTGAACTTTTCTATGGGCAGGAACAGAAACACTAGGCTGTGTACTTTACAGAGTACTTGGGTGTTTTGTGACCACAGCGAGCGAGTGCTCACTAGTCAGTGGGGTGGCACATTCCCAGAAGGTGTTCACATGTCCTCTAGCGTGGCACACTGTTTAGTGTGAGTCTTGAAGAGTACTCCTGGTCATGCTTGCTGAGGGGCAGTGATTGTTGCTGTCTTCCTGCCAGGTACATCACTTGTCAAAGACATCACTTGTGAGTATGGAGAACAGAATGTTCCACAGTGATTTCACCACCCTCTACTTCCTAGGGAAAGCTAAGCTGCTCCTAGTCACCGTCTGGAGCAAGACTGCCCTCTCCCCAGGCGAGCTTCCTCATCTCCACTAGAGGATGAACCTGTGTCAGTATGTGGCATCATTATGGGCATCATTATAATCCAACCCTCTGTCATCCCTGCTCCAGCTTTGAATGACACTGCTGGAGATCTTGGGAGGAGGTTTGCAGGGTGGGGGCCAGAAGTCTTCAGGTGTTACTATGGAAGGAATTCAGGTTGTAGATGGTCATGTTCTAACTTAGAAGGCATCCACTACTTCGAACTACTACAGATAAATCTAACTATTATTATCTGGGTTATCGGCTGCACTGCATGGAATTAGCAAGGCCATAAGGTCTAAGGACTCCAGACAATTAGGTTTTAATGAAGGGCTGAGTTTCCCGAACTGGTACTGGGAGTTGTAAGGAGGGAAAGTCACAGATGTGGCCATTGCTGAGTTCAGAACCATCATGTGTGCGTAGTTTGGCACAGCTGGACCAGGTGGGCTAGAGAATTACCTGATGTGCTGGGGTCCCCCTGGCTCAGGCTAGGTATGTTCTTCTGGAGCTCCTATGGCGTGGCCCCGCCTCCAGCTCTTTCTCTGTGTTATCTGCAGACCATGGCACCATATTCCCACTAGGCTGCATGACTGTGTGGTGTCCTAGGAGCTGGGAACCGTGTCTTCACTCAGCGCAGTAGCCAACAGTGATGTACATGGTTCTGGTGTGAGCATGGGCAGTGAAGGCGGAACTCCTGGTTCCTCCATGGCCACAAGCTCATCCCGAGGAGGAGCGGAAAAGGAACTCTCTCAGGGAGAAGGGGAGGGCTGTGCCAGCTCCCCCACATGCCCTTCAAGACAAGCTGTGTGCTTGCCAAGAATAGGGAGCGGGAGGCACGGAGGGAATCAGGAAGGAGAGTTTAATTCTCCACATCCTTATGTGAGGAAATGGGATGTTGGTCTCCTCCACAGACATAACGTCACTTCAGTTTCCCAGGAGCACACAGCTTGTCTTCTGCTGAGACAGTGAGACTTCAGATGAGATCAGTGGTCACCAGGTAAGCGCCTACCTCCACAATGGATGATTTCAGCCCTGCATGTGAGGCTGTGCCTGACACCCACCACCGTTCCTGTGCTCCTTCGAGAACCTAGCAGGCAGTGAGCCAATGCCCCACAAGGATTCTAGCATGTACTCAGGACATTCCAGTAATTAAATTTCTTTTGCATTTACCATAATTTAGTCAGAAGGCAGGAGTCACATAGTGACTTGAATAGAAGCTTAGTATAAGGACTTTGCTCTCTGGCCTTGCACCTCAAGGACACCCTGGAAGGAAACCCCCTCAAGGCCAGGCTATGATCTCCTGGCACTGGGTTTGGTTGCAGTTTGTCACTGCTGCAGGGGGCTTTCTCCAAAGCTCTAGCCTTGCAGTTTGGCGATATCTGTATTCCCAGGGTCTGCAGATCAATAGTATGCCTGGTCTCTCTACAGGTCATCTCTGTGCTGAGGTTCTGCAAACTGAAGCTGTAGTTGATCCGTTATAACACATCTGTCCACGTCATCTCTCCCATGTGACCCATCTTCCTCTGGGCAGAAGTGACAGATGCATCCAGGGTCTCAATAGGAGGCCATGCTGGATGGGGGCAGCTGGAGAGTGACCACAAGTTTATATGCATTTAGGTAGCTTCCTTCTACAGCCCTGAGTGTTTTAAGAACCACTGGACATACAGGGACAAATGGAGGCAGCAGGCCTCCCTGGTCCTGGGGCTCAGAGCCTCAGCAAGTGGCCTGGCCCTGGGACTCCCTGGGATTCAGTTTCCAGGCCTCAGAGCTGCTGGGACTGTGAGAGCAGCCTCCATGTAGTTACCCTGAGGACAACATGAGCTCCCGGCTGTTTTCTTGGGATGCGGCAGTAAATGGAGATACGTGATGGTTGTGAGCGACACACATTCATCGCCTTACAGTTCTAGGAGCCAGACGTCCAAACCACAATTGGGACTAGAAAGGCAGTGTTCCCAGATGATGCAGGTACAACCTGTTTCTTGCCTCTCAGTGTCCTGTGGCTGCTAGCACTCCTCAGCTTTGGGCCACACTCTTCCACACCCTGTCCCGGGGTCTCACTACTTTACCATCTCCCATGTATGCTCACATCTCCCTCTGCCTTCCTCTCTTAAGGGGAAGTGCAATTGCATCTTTGCCACATCCAGATAACCCAGGATGGTCTCTTCCTCTCGAGACCTTATTTCAATACATCTGCCAGGACTCTTTTCCATAAAACTGTCATTCATGGGTTTCAGGAGCCTGACCTGAAATCTTGGGTCCCATTACTCAACCTGTACAAGTAGTAAGTGCCAGTGGTGTCTCTGTTTATTTGACTTTTAGGATCATTAGCTGGGAAAAAGTTGTGCCCTAAGGACTCTAAGTTTGAGTATGAATCAATTCCAGCTGCAATCTAGGTGAGCTCTGCCTACTATGTGACTCGTGCTGGTTACAGATTGGAAGAAAGCCTATAGGGCAGCCTGGGCCTGCTGAGGTCCGGGGGCGGGGGCACAGGGTGGAGCTCTTGGGGGCTCACCTCTCTAAAAGTCTGCCAGAGCACCGGGTCAGCAGGTACCAGGTCTTCACCCTACCTTACATGCCTAGGGCTTAGAAAGGGTTAGTCAGATAGAGCTCCCGAGTCAGGTTGGTTCCAGGCAAAGCCTGGGAGGGTCCATTGTGCAGTCAGGGCTCCTTGTCCACAGCTTTGCTCACCCACCTGGACGCACACTCACAGACACACTCCAGTGGACACAGGCAGCTGTCCCTGACAAGGTCAGAGCATACCCCACTGAGAAGCAGAGAGTGTGTGCTGATTACAGAAAGGCAGCTTTGGGAATGGGAAGGCACAGGCTTCCCTCCATAGCCAGTCAGCGGTCAAGTAGCCCCATGCCCAGAGAGGAGAAGGTGCAGGGGATGATGGGATTGAGAGCTGGTTGCCTTGCCCAGTGGATTAGCATTCTGTCATAAAGAAACTAATATAGGAGCATGAGGGGAAGGTTTGAGGGATCAGTAAAGGAGGTGTCCTGAGGGCACTGAACCCCACCCAGACTCTTGCCCCTGAGAAAGCCTCATGGTGTCTCTGCCTTGGGATTGGGTGACTCTGGTGGCCCTGCATTCATTTGAAAAGAGTTGTCACATATGGATATGTGATACCATATGTCTCACCAGACACACCTGCTGGTGATAAATGTCTTCTGCAGGCTGGTACAGGACATCTGTGTAAATGGATCAAAGGGACCAGTTGAGATGGAAGTGCCTGGGTAAGGACTGGGGACTGGACCACAGCACCCTGCTCAGCCTTGACATTCAGAGCACATAAAAAGAGAGGAGAGAGAGGAGAGACAGAGACAGAGACAGAGAGAGAGAGACAGAGAGAGAGACCGTGTAGCTCAGGCCACTCTAGAACTCACTATGTAGTACAGGCTGGCCTTAAATTCTGGCAGACCTCCTGCTTCAGCCTCACAAGTGCTGAGATTACAGAGGCTCCCACACTCTATTGAAAATTCGGGTCCTGAGAGAGTTCTTCCTCAGAGCTCAAGCAGTCTGCGCTGCTGCTGCCTAGCAGCTGTGTGCAGGCCTCAGCCTAGATTTTGAAGTCGGAGCAGGGGGCATCAGGGTTGATGGGAAAAGAGCTCCTGTTGCCCTGTAGCGACCAGGATCTACCCTGGAGGGAGTGCCGAGGGTGACAGCCCCTGCCTCATGCCTTCAGGCCCATACTGACACCAGAGGGATAGGAATGTGCAAGCCCAGGAGTTCAGAGGGAAGAGGGCCCTGCTGGGCACTTTAGGAGCTCCAGGGCGGGCTGCCTTAAAGATGCCTTTAGTCTCTGTGCTCAGGTACCAGCCTGTGGGTGAGGGAGGTGGGTAACAGAACGAACGCCTTATGGGGACTGGGAATTTTATTTTCAGTTAACAAATGTACTTAATGTACACTTAATATGATTTTCTTTTACTCTTGTAATTAGCTAAAACAATAAGGGTATGTGTAGCCTTCAGATATAGAGAATGAAGGAAGCCCCATTTCTTCTGTGCACATCAGGAATTGCTGCCAGTTTAAATCTGCCATGGGAAGGAAGGTTAGCTGCCAGGTGAGATGGGACAATGACTGGCAGTTGGGGTGGGCAGGAGTTAATGACTGCAGAGTGTGGGGGTATAGTAGTTAACAGGTAAGATGGTAGAAATGGGTGATTGGTTGGTGGAATGAATACAGGTGAGTGACTGGCACGTGGTGTTGACAGAGCCTGTGCTGTTATAGAACTGTTATAGCCTGGAATGGGCACATTTCCCCCATTGATCCCTTCCAGGAAGGTGAGGATGGATGCAACTGTGTCAGGGGAGGAGGGAGAGGCCCTTGGCATTCACAGTCACAGGTGTCCACAGGGAGCACTTTGTGGAGACTTTCTGTGGTGTTCACTGACACAGGTGTCCACAGGAATCACTCTGTGGAGACTCAGCTCTCCATGGCTGTCACTTTGGCCCCTGTGGGATTGTTTTTCTAGAATGCTCTTTTCTAATTTTGGAGCACTAAAGACATAGTTGGGTGCTGTGCAGTTTTTCTGCTTATTGAAATCTTTTGTCTTTGAAAGTGTGTCTTATTTGTAACCCATGTTGATTTCCCACAGTGTGTATTAAAGAAAAAGTATTCCCAAGAAACACACATTGGGACATTCCATGGCTTCTCAGCGGACATTCCCCGAATTCCCAGGGCGAGGGAGAAACCTTGACACAATGGGAGGCCTTTCCTCCCAGGACTTTGAGGCCAAATACGAAGTCTATTTGCTACTTAAGCTCTAAGTGTGCCCAACATCTTTCCTGCAGGCACCTCACAGAGCGTCCATCCCCTCCTCACCTTCTGTGTGTCTGGTAAGATCCAGCCTTTGTGTCCTGCCCTCACTACTGCAGTCACCAGCTCTCTGAAATATTTCACTTTTTATTCTAGAAGAAAATGAACTTCATATTCATTGTGTAATGAGTAATAACACTGACAGGCTAGATTGCTAAATTAGATCATGACATACCCGCCCTGGGAGAATCACTGTTGTGGTGTAACTTGTAAGTTTTGATGTTCTTTCAAACCTTTGTTATTTGGCCTAAGTCAATAAATTTTCAGATTTCTGGGACACTAGTTAATATTTTTAACACCATGTAGAAGGATTTCATTAGCATTCTTGGATTTGGCACCTTTTCATAATGTGAAACACTGCAGCAAAGTGAGCTGGGAAAGCTGATTGTTTGAGAACACGCTGCCTGTTTTCCAAGCAGTCCAGAGAGCTGAGGAAAGTCCTAAGGAGTTTGATTCAGGCGACTACAGTCTAGACTACGGTCTAGGTCCCATCAGCTGGATTGATTGTCAGGTGGGACAGACAGAGGTGATAGGCTTTACCGAAAAAAGGGAAGCTAGGCTTCCTTCACCTGCACTGAGCTCAGCTGTGGCTGTGGATTACACAGGGACCCACTGGTGTTCAGCCTGCGCTCTCTGCTCTGGAGATGTAGGAACAGTCTGGAATATCCTCATTTCCTCAATCTCGTGTATTTCTGACTTCGGTGATGTTTAAATGAGCTGTTGGACTTCAGAGTAGATAGTGGACAGAGTTAAGATTTGGGGAGACTAATGGAATGGAGTGAGTGCATTCAAGAAGGACAAAAGGGTGGGGTGCTACAGACCAAATGACCCTCCAAAACTTGTATAGTAAAGTCCTACCTCCTAATGTGACTGAATTTCACTCTAGGGCTTGTGAGGTGAAGTAAGTTTAATACAGTGTGGGTCCTGAGAGGATACAACTACATCTCCTGCAGGAGCAGCAAGCAAAAAGAAACGTGTTTGTCCCCTTCTTCTCATGCTCCTAGTGCACAGTTAAAAAGAGGCTCTCTGAAAACCAGAACAGAAGCACTGACCAGACACCTCACCCTGCTGGGCCTTGATCTGGGTCTTCTAGTTCCATAAAAATAAGCACTCACCAACCTTACCCAGTCATGAACTGTGCCAGCAACAACAGCAACTAGTCTGCCAAGATGTGTCCACTGGTACAGTAGTGGCACAGATGTTATGGAAGCCACCAGCCACTTTCTGGTTGGATTTAAAGCCTGTTTTTCACAAGATGGAACCCATGCCTGGCAACCAGAGAACACTGATGCAGAGCTGCAAAAAAGAATGCTTGACGGGCTTGGGAAAGCTCAGACTTCCCGGCCAGACAACTTGACCAACAGTTCAGAATGTTCACTGTTGAGATCAGTGATTTCCTTACCCCAGCATTAGAATAATTGACTTCTTTGTACAGATTAATAAATAGGAATCGAGTTTCATTCTTCTCCACACCAGTATATATATTTTTCCCCAGCACCGTCTGTGAGGAGGCTGTCCTTTATCCAATAGGTTTTCGATGCCTTTGTCAAGGATCTTGTCAGCTGGGTCAGTGTGTGGGTTTGTTCATGAGCTCTGTACTCTGCTCCATTTGTCTGTGTGTCTGTTGCTGTCTTCAGCTTCCTTGCTCTTGTACTTCTACATATGACTTGAAATAAGGAATTCTGATAACTCCGGCTTGATGGTTTTCCTGATAATTGCTTTGACAGCCTTTTTGACAACGTCCACGTGAATTTGAGGATTGTTCTTCTGGCATTTTGATTTGGATAGCATTGAATCTGTAGATCACTTTGGATAGTAAAGACATTTAACAATATGATTCTTCTTTATTTTTATTTTATGAGTGTGTTGCCTGCATGTATGTGAGTGCACCCATGTCATGCACTATTTTATGCCTTTTATTTCTTTCTCTTGCCTGATTACTCTAGCTAAAACTGCTAGTACTATCCATACAGGGGAAATTATGTCCCCTCTTGGGGTTCTAGTCTCATTAATAAAAGAATTTATGAATGGATTCAACTGGAAGCTCAAGGTCCATTTTATTAGTGTTTAAAAAAGAAAATCCCCCAGTGCAGGCAAGCTGCAAATCTCAGCAGCTGCCAGGAGGAGGAGAATGGAGGAGAGAGGGATAGAAGTCAGGCCAGGTTATATGGTGTGGGGTCAGACACACGGTGGACAGGCTGCCACATGGCAGGGAAGGGACTTTAGAGAAAGAGTTTAAAAAAGCCCCAAATGTTGGGGAAGCCCAAAGTGTTAGGGAAATCAGGCTTAGAGAAAACATAGGGAAAAAGGGACTTTTATGCTTTTCCGAGTAAAGCCAGCAAGCAAGAACCTCGCATAGATACCCTCTGTAAGAGCTGGTGTTGTGGGATGGGAGCTGGGGGAGGGAAAGTACAGTATCTCATGAAAGGAAATTTTATTCCGCTAGCGTGGTTTAAGGTGAGCTTGCCTTCCTGGGCGGTCACATCTTTCCAAAGGCTGGTTTCTTTGTCAGGTGATTGACCTGGCCCAACTGGAAGGTTAGGTCTCCACTGAGGACAGAGGTTCATTCTCCTCAGCAGGATTTTTTTCTTAATGGGTCTCTATCGCTACTCTAAGGAACAGTGAAAATGGGCATCTTTTTCTTTCTTATTCTTGAGCTAAAAGGAAGTGCTTTTACATTTTCCCCATTCAGTATGATGCGGCCTGTAGGTCTGTCAGATAAAGGCTTTATTATGTTTAATTATGATATGATCCTTCTGTATTTAATTTGTTCAAGGTTTTTTGTCATGATGAAATGTTTATTATTTTCAATGTCTTCCCTTATTTATTGAGATGATATGATTTTTATTCTTCACTTTATTCATATGACATATTACATTTATTGACTTTACTAAGTTGACCTTGTAATTAAGCCATCATGGTGCATGATTTTTAACTGTGCTATTAAATTCAGATTTCTGAGTAATAACCCTGAGGACTTTTACATTTATGTTCATCAGGAGTAGTGGTTCCTGATTTTCTAATCTGTGTCCTGGCCAAGTTTTGGTAATGATGATGCTGGCCTCTTAGAATATTTGAAATTGGATTCTTCAATTTAACATCTATAGAATAGTTTGGGAAACATTACTGTTAATGCTTATGTAAATGTCTGGTAAAACTCAGCATTGAAGCAGGCCAGCTCTGTCCTTTTCTTGGAGACATTTTTTTATTATTAACTCAAAATATTTGCTTTCTATTGGTCTAGTCAAGATTTCTTTTATTTTTGACATCTTGATTCAATTTTGGTGGGTTATATGTGATTAGAAGTTTGTCTTTTTCTAGGTTTTTTGATTTGCTATCATATAGCTATTCAAAATCATCCCTAACGAGCTTTTGAACCTCCAAAGTGTCAGTTGTGATGTCTCTTTTTTGGCTTCCGAATTTATTGAGTAGCATGTTTTCTGTATTTGTCTTACTTACTTACTTAGTCTAGCCGAAGGCTGATTATTATTTATTTATATTTTGAAAGCACTAACTCTTTGCTTCATGGATCATTTGTATTTTTAGACATTCAATTTATCTTTCTGATTGTTGTTATTTATTCATTCCCTCTAAAATGTGTTTGATTTTTATTTTCTAAGTTGTTAAGGTGTATTAAATTGTTAGATATCTATTTGATGTCAAATAAATGTATGTGTATTGTTATACAATTCTCTCTTACACCGTTCTCTGTGTTCCGCAGGTTTTAGCATGTTTTCCAACCTTGTTTCAAGGCAGATTCAACTTTCCCTTCTGCCTTTCTCAACGGCCAGTTGTTGATGGCCGCGTGTACTGTGTAGGCTCTTCTCGTTTCATTCCACAGATCACTGCTTCATTGCGCTGTGACCAAAACAAAGAGGACATGGTTCTCAGTTTTACGAATTTGCTGAGATGTGTTCTGTGGCGTGCTATGTAGTGTGCTCTGGATCGAGTTTCTTGTGATGGTGACTGGACCGTGCATTCTGCTATTGGGAAGAATTTTCCATAAATAGCTGTTAAATTCATTTAATCTATGGCACAGCTGAACTATGGTGTTGTTTTGTGTTCACATTTTGTGTCTAAATGATCTGTTGATCAGTGTGAAATATTAAAGTCTCCCACTAATTTTGTGCTGATATCTATCTCTCCCTTTAGGTCTAATACTGTTTGTTTAATAAACTGAGGGCTCAGTAGCAGATGCGTGGAGATTTGAAATTCTTCCGTCTTCTTAATGAGTTGACCTCTTTACCACCGTACAGTGGCTTTTTCTATATCCTATGGTTTTCCCTTCAGTTCCAGTTTGTAAAGTGCGGGTGCAGAGGCTCTTGCTCACTTTAAAATCCAGTTTCTTTGAAAATCATTTTCCCCACATTGACATCCAGTCTCTGTGCCTTTAATAGTAAAGTGGATTTCTTTTTTTAATTGAATTTTTGCAAATTTCATGCAATGCATTTTGATCATGTTTATACCCTCTGCCCTGTCTTTACCGTTCTTATAGGCCTCCCTACCAGATTTCAGGTACTCCGTCATATATATTAAGGCCTGTTGAGTCAAGTTTGTGTTCCCAGATGTCCTTAGGTGTGAGTTCATCCCCCGGAGCTAGTGTCACATCCTTAAAGAAAAACAACTCCCCATCTCCCAGAAGTTACGTTGCCAGAGTGTCTCAGCTAAGGTTGGGGCTTCTCACCCACTTCCCCACGTCTGTGCTGGGATTTTGTCTGGTTTGAGCGTGCATGGGTCTTGTGCATGCTGCTACCATTGTTGCGAGTTCCCCACTGTCTGGAAAACTGTTTCTGTGTGATCACCCACCACCTTTGACTCTTACGCTCTTTCGGCTCTGCAGTGGTCACTGAGACTTCGGTGGCAGAGGTTTGATAAAGGTCTCCTATTCAGGGATAAGCACTCTGAAGTCTCAGTCTCTGCACTTTGCCCAGTTGTGACTCTCTGGGCTAATCACCATTGTTGTATGAGGAAGCTTCAGTGGTAGGAGTTGAGAGGTGCATTACTATTCTTTCTACCCCCGTTCTGCTTTTTCCCTGAGCCTTAGGTGTAGACTTGGCATTGTAGATGTATCACTTAGGACTGGAGTTTACAGACATTTATTCCCTACATTTGACCAGTTGTGGAACTTTGTAATAGTTTCCATCTGTTGCAAAAAGAAGTTTCCTTGATGAGCGGTGAGAGGTACACTTGTCTGTAAATCTAAGGGTACAAATTTGGTATAGAATAAGAAATTACATTGATCTATGGATATGACAAAAGTGGGTTTTTCTCTAGGATCTATGACCTCTCCGGCCATGTGTATTTGGCTATGTTTACAGTACCACACGAGTTCCCTCCCAGTGAGCAGGTCCTAAGTCCAATTAGATAGCTGTTGGTTACTCCCAAGATAAAAGTGCCACTGTTGCACCAATAGAGATGATTTTTCTGGCCTGCTCACTGCAGTGGCTCCTAGACTTTGCAGCTGGATGTGATCATTGATTGGTTTTCTTCCTTGGTGGTTTGCATAGCATCCTCTGGAACTATGAGTGGTAGTTTTCAGGAAGGAGGCTTCCAGGTCAGTTCCAGCTCCACTGCTACAAGTCCTGTATCTGAAGTATATAGTATCTTCAGCAATAAGATCTTACTTTCAAGTTCTAGGAGGCGATCAAGGGCTGTGTCAAAAGCCTGTATTATTTTGAATGTCTCTTGAACTACCCATACCAACAACTCAAAAGAGGTCTTACCTGTCTGGCACTGTTTTTTTTGTTATATAGCCTTCAGCTACACACGTGTGTGTCATACATACATACATACATATGTGTGTGTATAATATTTTATCTATATCATATTTTTTCAGTCAACTTTTGAACTAATACATTCCTTCAGGTTTTTCATACCCCTGATGAATAGATAATTAAAAATATGGTACATTTAACAAAATGGAGTTCTACTTCATCATAAAGAAAAATGAAATCATGAAATTTGCAGGTAAATGGATGGAACTAGAAACTGTTAAACTAACTGAAGTAACACAGACCCAGAAAAACAAAAGATGTATGTTAATTCTCATTTGTGTGTCCTAGCTCCAAATCCTTATATGTGAGTATATGTCTTGATGTAACTGCAGGAGCCAGGAAAATGACAAGGAGCCACGGGGGAAAGGGAGAAGGACCTCCAGAGAGGGAGGTAGTAGGAGAAAGTGGATATTTTACAGGCAGCATACTATTGGGTCATTTAAGAAATCAATTTAGCAGATCTTTATCTTTTAAAAATAGTTTATTTTTATTTTATATGTGTGTTTCACCTGCATGTACGCATGTATACCACGTTCATGCCATGCCCACAGAACCCAGAAGAGGGCATCAGTTCCCCTGGTCCTGCAGTTACGGGTGGCTGTTAGCCTCCGTTTGGGTGCTGGGAACCGAACCTGGGTCCTCTGTGAAAGCGGCAGGTATTCTTAAGCACTGAGCATCTCTCCAGCCCCAAGCCTTTGTCTTTAATCAGATAACTTGTTCCATTGAGAGTGAAGCCACCGCTGAAAATGAAGGACTGAAGCGTCTCATCTTTCTGCTCCTCTTCTGCTGCTGTGTGGAATAGTCTTGGCTCTTCCCTTCCTACTTCAGGATCTGTGTGGCCTGATGGCATAGTGCACTGATGGGCCGATCCATTCACAGTTCTCTTCTGTGGGCTTATACTGGTGTTGCTCACCCTTCTGAGCACCATCGTGATGGAAATCACCTTTCTGGATGCAGCACTCCCTAAGCGCCCTTCAGGAGGTGATTTGGACATCTTGAACTCCTGCAGTTTTGCTCATCTTGGAACGTCTTTATTTCCCCTTGATCTCTGAACAGAAGCGTTGCCTCGGGTGGTAATCTAGGTTGCCTGATATTTTCTTTGAGAAATTGGAATATGTCATAACTTTCTCTCCTGCTCTGTAGGATTTCTGCTGATAAATGTGTTAGCATGATATGGCTGCCGTGAAATTATAACGGACAAACGTCTCTTGAAGATGTAAAGTTCCTTATTTCTCCTGCTCTTCTGTTGATCTGACTGTAACGTGTTCTGGCAATGATATGTACTGGTCTTCAGAGTCATGCTATCTGAAGTTCCACAGACCTCCTCTGCAGAATAGACAGGTACTTCCCAAGATTCCCCATTTTCTGTTATTAGTTTACTAACTAATTTTTCTATGTCCGTAGTCTTCTATCTTCTTTGCCTTCAGACATTCCAGTGATGTGGATGTTTGGTCAAATGACGATTCCTCTACAACCTGGAATAATATCTTCATCTTCACTGTTTATAATCTTGTCCATGAAATTTCAAAATACCTACCCTTAAACTTCAGTACTAGTTCTTTTATTTGAAAAACTGTTCTGTGGAGGCTTTCCACTGAAACTTTTAATTGACATATGGATCTCTTCTTGTTGAATATTTCCATATGTGTTTCTGTGTGCGTATGTATGTTTTTGTGTGTATGAGCTTGTGTGTGTGGGGGAGTTGTGCATATATACATGTGTGTGTATGTATATGTGCATGCATGTGTATCTATAGTGTGTCTATATGTATGTGTCTATATGTATGTGTGCATGTGTATGTTTGTGTATGTCTATATGTGTATATTTATCTGTGTATGTGTTTCTGTGTGTGTATGTTTCTCTCTCTCTCTCTCTCTCTCTCTCTCTCTCTCTCTGTTTGTAGCAACATAAATAGCTAGGACAAGTCCAATGGACTGCATCGGAGTACAGCCAGTATCTCAGCCAGCTGATCTTCATGAAGACCATTATGCCCAGCTTGCTCTTCGAAAATGGGACACTGAGTTCATGCTGGCACAGGCCACTTGGCAGTGTTGGTCTGAGTTTTCTGCTTCCCTTTGATCTTTGAATTTCAGCATCATTTTTGGAAAATTTCTAACATAGAGAAGCACATAAAACACCCATAACATAGACTAACGAAGGTAAAATAACGGGATCTGGCTCAAAGTGCCTGCACCACTAACTCTTGATTTGTAGAGACAGATTTCATGGAGACTTTCTTAGAAAAAGGGGCCAAGTGCACAAAGTTCTCAGAATAAAAATAAGTGCAAAACACCAATATCAAGACCAGCATGGATACATATCCACTTGTCTCACCAGAGCCTGGACAAAAGGAGCTGGGGTGGCGGGAGTCTATTTATGTCTCAAGGTTCTTTTAGATGTTATACTTGTGGAAGGAATCTGTTCTAGGAAATTTGTATTGGAAGGAATAAGAGCAAAGCCTACTGTGTATGCAGGGTCACCCAGCATGTGGAGGTCACCCAGCATGTGGAGGTCACCCAGCATGTGAATGTGACCCAGCCATTTGGAGGTCACCCAGCATATGGCGGTCACCCAGCAAGTAGAGGTCAACACCCAGCATGTAAAGGTCACTCAGCATGTGGAGGTTACCCAGCATGTGGAGGTTCCCAAGCATGTAGAGGTCACCAAGCATGTAGAGGTCACCCAGCATGTGGAGGTTAACGCCCAGCATATGGAGGTCAACATCCAGCATGTGGAAGATCTGCATTCTCTGGATACATGAAGTCAGCTATGACCTAGTATCATGTAAGCTAAGGCTCCTGGTGTTCCCCTTTGTACTCCTGGTGTTCCCCTTTGTACCCCTGGTGTTCCCTTTGTACTCCTGGTGTGCCCCCTTTGTACTCCTGGTGTGCCCCCTTTGTACTCCTGGTGTTCCCCTTTGTACCCCTGGTGTTCCCCTTTGTACTCCTGGTGTTCCCCTTTGTACTCCTGGTGTTCCCCTTTGTAGCCCTGGTGTTCCCTTTGTACTCCTGGTGTGCCCCCTTTGTACTCCTGGTGTGCCCTCTTTGTACTCCTGGTGTTCCCCTTTGTACCCCTGGTGTTCCCCTTTGTACTCCTGGTGTTCCCCTTTGTACCCCTGGTGTTCCCCTTTGCACTCCTGGTGTTCCCACTTTGTACTCCTGGTGTTCCCCTTTGTACTCCTGGTGTTCCCCTTTGTACTCCTGGTGTGCCCCCTTTGTACCCCTGGTGTGCTCCTTTGTGCTCTTGGTGACAGAATTGGGAAACGCCTCTGTGGAGCAGCCTGTAGACTCCCATGGTCTTGTCCTAAGAGGGCCAGTGGAGGATACTGAGGACTTCGAACTGTACATAACAGTCTCATTGCAGATGGGCCCTCTGCCCACCGGTTACCCAGACTCTGGCTCCTGCTCTATCTCTCTAGATGTCTAACCCCTCCAGCATGGTTTCCCCATTTAAAGTGCCACCATTTCCCCCATTTCTCCCTTAATAATACCCTTCTCCTGTGGTCCCATCTCTCTTGAGCTCCTTCTTTCCCTTTATCCCCAAGATTCCTTGTATTACCTTGCCTCCCCCCCTCCCCCTAAAATAACCCCATTTTTTCCCCATCTCCCTTAGTAACATCTGTTTCCTACTATTCTTATCTCTCAGGTTCTTTCTTTTCCTTTACTTCCCTGATTCCTTTTCATTATCCTGGTAAGGTTTGTCTGAGAATGTTTGGTCTTTTCCCAAGCTTCATCTACATAGCACATGGTAATTAAAAGTACCAGACTGGTGGAACTAACCTTCTTGGATATTTAGCAGCTATACTTTGAAGCCTATACTAATCTGGTCAGAGGGACTTAAAGGACAATTTTTGCTCCTTGCCCTCCAGGTCAACTAAGTTTCAGGGGTCTATGGAGCATGTCTCAAAATGTCCTGTAACTGTGGTGAATTACCTGCCCTCTTGTTTAGGGAGGCCACAGACCCCACCAGAGGGACTTGAACCATTGTCCAGTCTACAAAGAGGAGGGTCAACACAGAGGAAACATTTCCTCCATGCTTCCAAGTGAAGCCAGCTTGCAGTCAAGCAGGACCTTTGACTTACCTTCACATAGATGGAGCTGGTAAAAAAAGAAAAGGAGCCAGGGGCTCCTCCCAAGCCCATGTGACCCCTGAAATACAGATCAGCAAACGTCCTTAAGAGTAAAAATAAATTGGTTTATCTGGGCCAACCGTATGGTCTTAAACACCTAAAAGGAATGTATAACCAATGATTAAAGGGATCAGCATATTTCTTTAAGAATCCATGTGTATAGCTAAAGGCTACATAACAAGAAACAATGCCAGACAGGAGATACCTTCCTTTGAGTTGTTGGCCAGGGTGGCCCAAGAGACTCCCAGACAGTAACCCAGCATGGAACTGGGAAAACGAACAGCAGACCCCAATCTTATCTAAAGGAATGTTGGCAACTGATTGCTGATAGATGAGAAGAGCTGATCTTCCTAAAACAAGGGACTCTAGATAGGCTGACCAGACTCAGCAGATGGACTTGTACTGGGGAATGGCTGGGATCACTGACAACACAGTGGACAGTAACAGTGATGAGAGAGTATGTGGGCTCCAGTGGGAATGGGGGAGGCTATGGGAGGGTGCCATTTGGGATTCGGGTATAAAGATGAATAAGATTGTTTAGGATTGTTTAGGATGTAATGAAATACATACACACACACACATACACGCACAAATCAGTTAAAAATATGTTTCTAACCTTAAAAAAAAAGATCTCCATTTCATTTTAGAATATATTGTTCCTTGCAGGAAGACTCATTGTTTTAGCTACTAACACTGAGATGTTGGTGCATGCATAACATGACATAAATTCCCATGCTTCCTCCTCAAATATAATACATTTTTAAAAATTTTTTGATTTTATTGTGTGTGTGTGTATAT
>NW_008339846.1:470539-471172 GCF_000622305.1 Nannospalax galili | reverse complement strand
AGCAACAAACATGGATGTACAAGTGTCTCTGCAATAGGATGAGTTCTTTGGGTATATGCCAAGGAGTGGTATAACTAGGTCAAATGGTAGGTTTGTTTGTAGTTTTTATGAGTTGTCCACACTGCTTTCCAAAGGGGTTGAACCAGTTTGCAGCCCCACCAGCAGTGGATGAGTGTTCCCCTTTCCCCACATCCTCTCCAACATTTGGTATCATTTGTTCTCTTGATCTTAGCCAGTCTGACTGGGGTAAGATGAAATCTTAAAGTGGTTTTAATTTGCATTTCCCTAATTATTAGTGATGTTGAACATCTTTTAAGATGCTTTATAACCATCTTTACTTCTTCCTTTGAGATCTCTGTTCAGCTCCTTATCCCATTTTTTAATTGGGTTACTTCTTGTCTTGATTCTCTGTTTTTTGAGTTCTTTGTATATTCTGGATGTTAAACCTCTGTCAGATGTGTCACTAGTGAAGATTTTCTCCCACTCTGTGGGTTTTCTGTTTGTTTCCTTGGTTGTCTCCTTTGATGTACAGAAGCTTTTTAGTTTAATGAGGTCCCTCTTATTGTTTGTTGACCATTATTCCTGAGCAACTTCTGTCTGATTTAGAAAATCCTTTCCTACAGCTATATCGTG
>NW_008339846.1:453546-470456 GCF_000622305.1 Nannospalax galili | reverse complement strand
TAAGGTTAAAACCTCATTTAATGTTATGTTTTGTAGGGCTTATACTGAGTTCAATATTGTGTAACTGTATTAGCTCAACCATGAAACCTAAAACTTGCAGCCACTTGTGAAAGAGATGTACTCTGGCTCTGGAGTGTGTTACTGAAGATATTAAAGCTGTAATGAAAGTCTTCTTGTAATCGTGTAGTTATTAAAAATTAAAAAAATGAGTAAAAAATAATAATTCTTCAAAGCATAAAAATTTGCTCCTTAATAATTAGTAGATGTGAAAAACATTGCCATTGAAATCTACCTGACAACTTTATATCCATGCTCAGATACCAAGGAGCTCAGAAAGTAACTGACTGTGACTAGTAATAATCAGATATATAGAGATTAGAAATGCATGTGCAAACATGCATTAAAAATGAATTTTTCTGTATGAAACTGTTCAGGGTTCTCACAGCAGGAGCAGGTCATCTCTTCCCCCCAAACTGGCCCTGATCAGGAATATCTGACTGCTTAGTCACCTCACCTACTAGCCTGCCAGCTTGCCAACCTGCCAGTCCATCCTTCCTACTCACTCTCAAGGTAACTGTAATAATTCAACTGTAAACCTAAAAATTTACAGCCAATTTTGAAAGAGATGCATCTTAGCTCTGGGAATTTTTATTGAATATGTCAATGCTGTTGTAATGAAATTCTTCTAATTATGTCATTATTAAATTAAAAAACATGTTTCTAGCTGTGTGTGGTGACACATGACTTTAATCCCAGCACTCTCTATGAGAATCTCTGTGAGACTGAGGAAATCTGTTCTCCATAGTGAGTTCCAGGTCAGCTGGGGCTACAGGGAAACTCGGTTTGAAAAAAACTAAAAATGTGTTTCCAAAGAGCTGATGACGTGGCTCAGCAGGTAAAGTCTGATGACCTGAGTTCAATTTCTGCACCATACGTGATGTGAGGCAAATGTGCTTCTGGTCTGCAGAGAGGGCTCAGCAGGTAAGAGTGTATACTGTTCTTGCAAATGACCCAAGTTCAGTTCCCAGGACTCATGACAGGCTGTCCACAACCACCTGCAACTCCAGCTCCAGGGGTATGTGACATCTCTGGCCCCTGTGGAGGTCAGAAGAAGAGTTGGCTTTGTACCTGGAATTGGAGTTAGGAGTTAGCTGCCATGTGGGTCCTGGGAACCTAATCTGGGTCCTCTGCAAGGGCAGCCAGGGGTCTTAACCACTGAGCCATTCTCCAGGCCCCTGGAACCCAGGTTTTTATTCTTTCTTCTCCTCAAATAAAGGCTAACCTCCTGGTCCCCCTGACCCTTGTCAAGCCAGCAGTTCCAGTTGGTAGAATGTGAGATGTGGTGTGTACACTTCCAGATGATCCCTCTCCTTGAAGGTGTGTCGTCCTCCTTTCTTATTACCCTTCCTGCTGGCTGAAGAACGTTTAAGATGTCTGGTGATGAGCTTGGACCATGAGGTGGGAGGTGTGTGCCAAGGATGAGGACCCTGTTAGAAAGCAGGGAACTCTGAAATCCCCGTGAAGCCCTCTAGATACCCAAACACTAGGATTCCTCTTTCACAAGGGAGAAACACACACATTCCTCCTGCAAGCCAAACCTATTTCTTTCCTGGTCAGAGATCACAACTCTTTGGTGTATTACTTTCAAGATAGGAGACTAAAATGAACTCTAGAATGATGGGTAGTTCTTTATAAAAGGGAAATATGAACAAAGAAAGTAGATATTTCAGGAAATGCAGGGCACAGTAACGTGAAGTGGTCTATGGAGGAATTAGTCTGTGTCCTGGGCACTGCGGCTGGTGTCATAATAGCTGCAGTGTGTTTTTCTTCACCTGTGTTAGCAATCGTGCCTGAGTCTTACCATGTGCAAACAATGAAGCATCTCTCCTCTCACCTTGACAGGGAGCTGGCTGGGACCTGCCACTTTATTCAACGTTGGTATGATGCAATCACACTCTTGAATGGGAACGTTAACTATCAAAGGTGCACACTCTGCTTTGAGACCTAGAAGTGCCTGATTCTGCCTGTACATTTTATTTCTCTGTTTTGATCTCCAGTTCTTACACTTGCATAGCAAGCACTTTAATAGTGGAGCCATCTCCCCAGGCCCTGCATGGGATTTTTAGCACTGCATCTAGTGGGAAGTTGCTGAGGATGTAAGACAGGCATGTGGACTAGCATGCTGATTCTGGCTTTCTGGACCCTCAGCAGCAGACTCTGGGAGAAAGCCTCAACCTAAGCCAAAGCTGTGTTCTCTGGTTCAGGAACTTTAGGACACACAGGAGACGGGGCTTCTTGAGGCTGGCTAATCATTCACTCATTACATGAATTATTTCTGACTCCCGAGTGGCGTTTCCCACTGTTCGGTGACTATCCTGGTCACTGAATAACTTCAGGTTAGCACAAAGTACACACCGCTTCCCTTTAGAGCTTCTGGGACTTCCCACATGGATTGTGATAGAAACTGAGTTTCCCTTTACCTGAGAGGGGATGGGGGACTGGATTTATCCCTGGCATTCTAGTGGAAGCTTCTAGACAAAGCAGCTCCATCGGTGCCTGGCCAGCAGAGAACCAGATGAAAGATGTGGATATCTTGCATGCAGAGAAGTGCAGTTTGCACGGGGACATGAAGAGAGACTGAGGGAGAACTCACTTCAGGCATCTGGGGCTCCTCTAATGCTCTGGCTGTTGACCACAGGTGTACAAATCAGAGCTGTTTCAACACTGGAAATACTGAAGTGGTTTGTCCAAAACATTTTTCATAAACACCGAAAATCTGGCAAGAGGGATGAACAGGGTTCGGACTCCCCCTGGACCCCCCTGGAAGGGTCTGATGGTGACTCATGGCCCTGGATCCCAGATGTCCTCCATCTACATGGGTAGAACCTCTTGTTCCCAGGGCCAGCAGCCTACACTCAGCATCCACCCGCTCCCCTAGAGCTGGCTAAGTTTCTCATGCCTGGATGCCCTGCCTTCAGGTTGGAGACGTATCTTTAATTAAGCAGCTAAGAAACATGCTGCTAGACATTTTCACTCTTGGAATCTGCTGTTGTGTAGAACAAAGACAAAAATGACACACTAGCGCTGTGGGCCTCTCACGTGCCCTCTCCCCCCAAGGCTGCTACTGCAGTTCTCTGTCCCATTAGGGTTGCTACAGACAGGTGGAGAGAACCCTGGGCAAACAGAGACTTTGAGGCTGCCACACTGATCCTCCATAGCCAGAGACACGTCCTTCCCCCTGATGAAAAGTTCCCAGGGAAGAGCTGTTGTGATTTGAAGGAGAAATGTCTCCCATTGGATCACGGGTTTGAACGTGGTTTCCAGCTGCTGGTGCTGTTTGGGAATGGTGTGGAACCACAGGACACAGAGTCCCACTTGGGGTGGGCCTTGAGACCTACAGTCCATCCCACTTCCTGTTCATGCTCTGCTTCCTGAGTATGGATACAGTTTGACCAGGCAGCCTCCTGCTCCTGCAGGCCTTCCCCACCAGAACAGACGGTATCTCTTGGGAACTGTGATCCAAAGTAAACCTTTCTCCCTGAAGTCGCTTTTGTCTGAGTATTTTATCCGAGCAATAAGAAAGTAACTAAGACTGGCTGACCTCTGTATTAACCACCATTACCCTGGAGCTTTCTCCACACAACACTGCTGTGGTCTACTTAACAGAGGAGGGAACCAGCTGCAGCAGTGTCAGATCAAGGCAGGAAAGCACAAAGCCCTGCTGAGCTTGACAGCTCCTCCTGGCTTTGGAGCCTTGTCTCACCAGACCTCCCACTGCAGGGTGTTCCACTTTCTCTGGAAACCACTGGATTCTCCGAGCACTGTGGCTCAGTTTACTCCAATGATTTGGTTGTAAATATAGAGGCTGCTCTTACTGTAGCTGTCCTCAGCCCACTGCACATGAAGAAAGGCATGTCTTTGAAGAGTAGTTTATTGAGATCCAGACCCGTAGCTTCCCGGGTGACCCTCCATCCTCTAAGGCATCTGGACCACTGGCTTTCTGTGGATAGCTATATTAGTTACTTTTTGGTTGCTGTGATAAACTTAAATAAGGCAACTTAAATAAGAAAGAGTTTATTTGACTTACAGTTCCAGAGGGATAAGAGCCCCTCATGGCCAAGAGGTGCGGTGGCGGAGGAGGCCGGAGCAGAAAGCTGGGTGCTCACATCTTCAAGGAAGCTCAGGAAGCAAAGAAAGTGAACTTGGAAATAAGATTGGGCTTTGAACTCTCAAAGTCCAGTGATGTGCTTCCTCCAGCAAGACCACACCTCAGGAACCTCCTCAAACAGCACCACCAACTGACCAAGTGTTCAAACACTTGGAGCCTATGGGGGGTGTTCTTCATTCAAACGTCACAATGGCTATCCTTCCCTCTCTGGGATCATCATGGGGAAAGGTATTCTTTTTAATGCTGGTTAAGGCTTTGACGAGGAATGGTTGTGCCACAGTCAGCTTAACTTGCTGTTTCTTTTCTACAAACAGATGAGGGAGGCTGTACCTGATGTATAGTCTGGCTCCTTCCAGCAAAAGGCACGTGAATTAGGCTGCCAACCAGAACACCAGCAGTCACCCAGTTTTGTTTCATGTTTGCACATTTCTTTTGGGCATTCCTCCAGCTTCTTTACCATTTCTGGGGAAGGCCCTCGGCTGCCCAGGGGGGTGACTTGAAAGTGAATAATGGAGCCTTAGTTAAGGGGGTGAGAGTCACAGGGGACGTGTGACCTAGATGCTATTCTTCTCCTGGGCCACCCTTGCATTTAGCCCTCCATGTGAGCGTGCTTTGGCTCGTGCTCATTTCTGTTTGAGTTTCATACGCCTTGTTGAGTTTGTTTATCTTGTATTAAAACAAAACAAAAAAAACCTTTGGTGAATTTGAACTTCATGACCATCATCCAAGTTGAACTTTGTACATGAAATCTTTGGATCCACAACCCTCCAGGTGGGCTCCGGGGAGTCATTTCTTGATTAAAGCAATTTGGGATCAAACAAATTCCAGAAATGCATGTTTGGATCAACGGGGTGGGTTCGTGGTGCAGAACGTCAGAGCCCTTTCCCCGCTGACCACTGAAAGTATCTAGCATTGGGCAGTAGCTGGCTCACTAGGGAGCAGCTCTCCAGAGTGAACCACAGGGGATCAGCACCTTCTAATTTATCCTTTAGGAAATTATATGCTGGTTTATTATGCAAGGCAAGTTGCTATGGCTTCTGTTTTCAGATTTCATGTACCCTGACAGTAGATAGTAGGTAAAGTGAAGAATTCAATAGCGAATGGCATTTTGTATTTACATCAGGAAAGTTCAGTCATGGCGGATGGACTCAGGAGACCAGCTTCCATCCAGTGTGACTAAGTCTTTTCATTTACTGTTTGCAACTCCAAGTTACATGCACAAGAACACCTGAAGAGCTTTGGCCAACAGGCTGCCCATCCCTGCACAGCAGGTCGCCCGTGCCCGCACAGCAGGCTGCCCGTCCCGGCACAGCAGGTTGCCTGTCCCCACACAGCAGGCTGCCCGTCCCGGCACAGCAGGTCGCCTGTCCCCGCACAGCAGGCTGCCCGTCCCGGCACAGCAGGTCGCCCGTGCCCGCATAGCAGGCCAACCTTCCCCGCACAGCAGGCTGCTGATCTTGCATCTTACAGTGGTAGACAAGAAAACGTGGAAATCTGGAACATGCTTCTATGTTGTTGAGAAAGTATGAATGAATCCTGCAATATAGCATCAGTTTTACCCCCAACTTAATTCTCTTATGTATCTTGTTTGTATACTTCACAAAATAAAAAATCACTAAGTATATTCTGTTTTTACACTTATTATTGATTGTTACTTAATTTCCTAAGCTACCTCTTCAAGCCTGGTTTCCTTTCAGCCTGGCCCTTTCATCTGCAGAACCCTTGCAGTAAAACATGGTGGGTCACTAGAAATAGCACATGCGTCAGCACTGGTCCTTGGTGGCAAAGGTACAGAACAAGTCTGACTGTAGCAGCAACAATCGCATGGATCAGGTGTCCGTGGCTTTGGTGACCGAGGCATGGTTAAACAGCTTTAACGCTGATTCTCTGGCAAGGATTGAAGTTACAGATCTCCTGGAGAATCAATTGCAGTGATCGCCTTTTACCTCCAGGGCATGCTCTGCCTTTTCTCTCTTTTGACAAGCATGTTGTCGGACATGGGAAGTGCAATGCATTAGCCTATCTCCATGGCGTGGTGGGTCTTCCATGGACACAGGTCCCAGTGGTTGCTATCTCTGATGAAGAAGTCGAGGCTCTGCTCTGACCAAGCTGCTTGTTTGCAGCCAGCAGGAGACCTATGGGTTCCTGGAGGTTCTGGTGATGGGACCCTGTTGAACATGCGGTTCTCCAGTCCCAGGTTTACTGCATGAGAGGACAAGAATTCGGATGACATGATTTAGAAGGGCATCCCGGTGTCTGGGACACGTCTTCACAGAAAGCGTAACGTTCAAAGTCCCGTATTGGGCTGAATTGACACGTTACCCACCAGCCTCACACCTTGACTGAAGGCAGAGACACACATGAAACATGTGCACAAGAAACAAAAATATGATAATCCTGCACAACAGAATACTGCTTAGCGACACAGGAACAAAAGACTGTTACATGCTATGGTGTGAACTAACCTCAAAAACAGGAAAAAGAAATCAGATGCAAAAGCATGTTCTGATTCCATTTACATATCTGAGCAGGCAAATCAGACAGAAAGCAGGTCAGCAGTGGCCCAGAGCTGGTGGTGAATGGGACAGGACTGACTGCTTAGTATGTGTGGGCGCTCCCTTGTGAGGCACGGCAACCTGGCTGAGGTAGTGGTGGAGGCCGTGCGCAGGGAATGCACTCAGTGGCCCTGAGTGGTTGGAAATGGTTAACTTAGTGCTGTGCACCTTTTTATGGCCGCAGAAACAAATTAGCAGGAGCTGATGGAGCCACAAACACTTGTTGTCTTGCTAACCAAGAAAGGAAAGAGCACAGCAGGCTAAGGGAGGAAGAGGGCATAGTCACTGTCTTGTGATCTGGCCAAAGCTTTTCATTTGTTAACATTACTATTACACAAATTTTATTTCAATTAAACACCCATATGTAAAAAATGCCCTAAGTTTATGGAGTTTCCAAATCTGTGACTCCAGTCCAATCATAGGAAAACATCAAACAAATCCAAAGTAAGGAAGTTTTTTTTTTTTCTTTTTTTTTCACACTCACTTCCCAGATGGCACCCTCCCATAGCCTCCCTCCCCCGACTAGAGCCCGTATGCTCTGATATCCCTGCTACTGTCTGCTGTGTTGTCGGCACCCCCAGCCGTTCCCCACTACTTGTCCATCTGGTGAATCTAGTCAGCCTATCTAGAGTTCCTTGTTTTAGGAAGGTCAGCTGTTCCTCATCTAGCAGTAATCAGTTATCTATATTCCTTTGGATAAGATTGGGGTCTGCTGTTCATTTTCCCAGTTCTATGCTGGGTTACTATCTGGGAATCCCTTTGGCCACCCTGGCCAACAACTCAAAAGAAGGTATCTCCTGTCTGGCATTGTTGCTTGTTATGTATCCTTTGGCTATACACATGGACTCTTATGAAATTATATTGGCCCCTTTAATTTTTGGTTATACTTTCCTTTGGGGTATTGAAGGCTGTACAGTTGGTTCAGATAAACCGATTTATTTTTACTCTTAAGGCCGTTTGAGGATCTGTTCCTCAGGGGTCCTATGGGCTTGGGAGGAGCCCCTGGCTCCTTTCTTTTACCAGTTCCATCTATGTGAAGATAAGTCAAAGGTCCTGCTCGACCATGGTTGGCTTCGCTTGGAAGCATGGAGGAAATGATTCCTCTGTGTTGACCCTCCTCTTTATAGACTGGACACTGGTTCAAGTCCATCACGTGGGGTCTCCGTGGCCAGTTTTAACAAAGCGCCTGACCAGCACTCCTGGGAACTAAGTAGGAGGGAAGTCTGAGGACTCCAGCTGCGGAGGGGGAGACTGGAGAGACAGGACCAAACTCGGAATTAGGATGGTGGGGGTGGGACTCACAGCACAGACTGCTGCTCAGGAAGTCAGGCTGGCGACCTGGACCCAGGAGTCCAGCCTGAGACAGAAGAAAGAAAGTAACATCAGGTGAAATCCCGGGAGGGTGTGGAGCAGATGGTGGGATTCTTCCTGCTTTAATTTTCTGGTTGTTGTTTGAGTTTACCCTTATATACATTTTAAGGTAACATAGAAAATGATGGGTTTAATTATAACATTTTCATGTGCATATTATTTTTCATATGAACTTCCTATTTCTGATGAATCTCCATGGTTAGGCTACAATACTCCAAGCTCCTCCATTTCGTGTAAGTTTAACTGCTCAATCATCTGGTCATAGGCCCATCCCTAGGAAGGCTAAATAGATGGGCGGAACACCTAGTGTGATAATGAGATAGTGAGTTTTTCCTGCCTGAAATCCTGCCTATAGGGTCAGAACTTCCTGGTTACAGCCGTGTAGTCTGCGAGTTGCCTGCTTCTCTGAATTCTTCAAGGAAGCATGATTTCCCTTTTTCTTTTACATGCCTTTCTTACTAAACGTGCTCCTTTAAGGCTTTGGGCTGCCCGCAGCATCTTGCATTTCTTTACTTCCTCTAAAGCATCCTTCTCCCAGCCCTGTGGCTGCCGGTATCTGACCTCCCACTCAGGCTCTAAACCTGCCTGGCTTCATGGCTTTCTTTCCTTCTTCCCACCATTCACCTCTTCAAGGCAGCCGCCAAGATTACCGGCTCGCCTGCCCTGAGGATTTCTTTTTCTTTAAAATTCTAATAAAATTGTAAAAACTTAATTCAACTGATTTGGAACTTTTTGAGTCTGGTAGTGTTTCCGGGTTGTCCCAAACTCTGTAACAAGACAAGCTGGCGGTGTTGGGAAAGTTGGTTCAAAGTACACAAGAGCTTCCCAGAATGTTCTTGTAACTCTACAAATCTAACATAAAATTTGGAACTAATGAAGGACTGAGGCAGAGGCAGCTTTTTGTTTGCTTGTTTGCTTGCTTGCTTGGGGAATTGAGGCTATCACCTAGGGCCTCACATGCTAAGCAAGTGCTTTTCCACTGAGCAGTAGCCTCAGCCTAAGAATGCTTTTTAAGTCTATTCCAAAATTGAAATGATAAATGAGAATCAGCAATCTAGGATATCAAGTGTTCCTTTTGATGTAATTTTTACCATTAGTGTACAAAATAATAGGTTTAGAGATGACACCCTCATAGAGACTTATCACCTACACAGAATTCAATTTTTACGCCTTGTGTGTGTGCCTGTGTGCATGTTTAAACACCACAAATGAAAGAAAATGCATAATATTTGTCTATATGAATCTGATTTGTTTTGCTTAACATGACAGTGTCCAGTTCCATCTGTTCTCCTTTATGACTTAATAAAGCTCCTTTACACATATGCATCATTCTTTCTTTGACCATTAAACTGGATATCCACATGCAGAACAAGACTCGATCCCTAGCTCTCACCCTGTACAAAAGTCTGTTCAACATAGATCAAAATCTTTCATGTAAAACCTGATGACTTTATCTAAACTTAATGAAACTTGGAGGCTTCAACCCATTTCATCTTAAATGGTTATTTGCATGGCAGCTGAAATAGAGGGAAGTTGAAGCCCAGTCCTTCCGTGGCCATGTGCCCAGACGAAGATAATCACTCAGAGCCTCAGTTTTGTCCTCTGAGAACAGGGCACCTTAGCCTGTGGTCATAGCAAAACACTGTGCATGGACGAAACAACAGGGATTGGTGTCCTCACACTCTGCTGTCTGCTACCAGAGCCAGCGAGGTTAGGACTGGGGAAGGTCTTCCTTCTTGTTCAGCCACAGAACTGACAACAGGTTGGGTGTGCAGATGCCTAGAGAAGCTAGCCCTTCTCCACATTGTGGGTCAACTTAGCTGGTGAATGACTGAAGCACCTGACAGTACCCCAGGCTGAGAAGTGACCATTATGTAATCCAGAACTACACTGGTCTTAGCCTTCCAGAAAGCAGAGAGCAAGGAGTGAACTCTTTCACAGTGGTGAGAGTAACGGAACGAGCAGGCAGGGCAGACGTCAGCAGGACCCATGGCTTGTGCTCCGGAAGGTGCTGGCTTCACACTACATGCCCTGTAGACCCAGCTGCCCACTTCTTGGACATCTCCATGGTCCCCACCTGTGCAGAAGGCTACCGGGAGGCTCCCACTGCAGGTGGTTCTAGAGAGAGAAGTGGAGGGGGTGAATCGACCTTTCTTCCTCTACCTCCCACTGCCCCTGAAGAGCAGCTGCCCTTGCACATCCACGTGACCTTTCCTACCCTGCAACTGCAGGGAGTCAGGTCCTTCCCTGGAGCTGGAATTGCATCTTAGTCAGGGACGGTGACCAGCACAGAAAGAGTCCAGAGCTCACACCAGAAAAGGACACAGTGACAGTAGGTGGAGAGGGTTACAAAGAGGCATCTCAGGACACCCTGAGGGTTTTATCTTTATTCATCTTGTTTTTAATATTTGGTTTTGTTTTGGTTGTTAATTTGAGGATTTCATGCATGAGTACAATTGTAATTTCTACCCTGACATTTCCTGTGTTCCTCAACTATCAGCTCTTGACATCATGACTGCTCTTGTTTATTTCTTCTGTGTGTGTATCTGTAGAAAGAGAGAGAGAGAGAGAGAGAGAGAGAGAGAGAGAGAGAGAGAGAGAAGTCACATGGATATACAACTTCCTAGGTCAAATTAGTGTTCCCATATTTGCATGTATTTAGGGCTCACCACTTAGGACTGGAGCCTCATTCCTAAACAAACAAACAACAATACTGGCTCTCCCTCTTTCATTGGTCATTGACTGCCTGTAGTTCATCAACTGACATGGTCTTTGTAGGTCTTATACAGGCAACCATGTTGTCGAGAGTTCACGGGAGTAGCATCCCAGTGCTGTGCAGAAGACCCTATCTCACGGTAGGCAAGCGCCCAGTCTTCCCACGTTTCTTCCGTGATGTTCCTGGAGTCTCATGTGTAGGGCTTGGGTTACAGGTGTCGCATTTGGAGCTAGGCACCCATGGAAACGTACTCTGCATTTTGATGAGTTGTGGAAGGAAACTTCTTTGAGGAGGGGTGAGTACCCATCTATACATATGGGTATATAGATGAGTATTACTCCCCTTTGATAGGGTTAGAAAATGCTTATGAAGGTGTGATGTGGCTGGCATTAAGTTGAAATATTCAGCTAACTTAAACACAGGCTGACACTGTTGTTTTGATTAAGGGGAGGGAGATGATGAGTAATTTGTGGAGTTTGGTAGAGAATTTTGGTCAAATTTTAAGTGGAATTAGAAGCTGAAAGCACTGCTTCCCTCATGTTAGTGAAAGAGATTTGAAAGAAGAGTGAGCAGAGAGGGGTGGGTAGGAGGAACAGCAGTGACAGGACAGAGGGGACGCAGGGGCATCAGTGTCATCTGTGACCTTGACGGTTGTGATGTGGACGTGCCCATCCACCTGCTCTCTGAGGAAGATGACTATGAGTCAGGGTAGGATTTCTGAATGCCTTGAGTAGAGCAGCCATCCAGAGGACGTGTGGTTCTGTGGATACAGCTGTCATTTATTTCTGGCGCCTCCATTTCCCATTGGCCCTTGCTGTAAGATTGTTCAAATAGCAAATAGCCCTTCCCTCTCTTATGGTCTCACAAATCTAAACTTGACGCTAAAGTTAATGTGGCAAGTTCAAAACAGAGCCTAGAGACAAAGTTACTGCTCTGCCGGAGAAGGAATGGGTGAACTTTCATTTTGCCAGACAACAGTGCAGAGGAGAATCCAGAAGAAAGAATAGGGAATTATACATGTACACATGCACATCCTTCGGGACATGGAAGAGAAGGTTGTATTGTTTCAGGGAAAAGCAGACTATTAAGTTTTGTGGTACTGGGGGATAAATACCTTCCAAGAAAATGTAAAAAATGCCACAGGGTTTATAGAGTCTTAGCCAGCAGAGTTTACACTCTCAGAAAAATGTGTCTGAAAACAGGCGATTACAATGCAGGCCATTGTATCACACCCCTCCCCTGGTCTGGCTCCTGCTCAGCGTGGTTCTCACTGATAGACGCAGGAGATACTGAGCTCAGTGTCTAGCACTGACAGGGTTCTCTTGCCTCCGGTGGAATTCCTTTCTTTCTCAAATTCCGCTGTTCTCAAGGACAGCTCCCTTCTCCTTGGCTCATTGTCTGGGTAAGCCTTCACTCCAGGTGCCCTGATACGTTGGCAGTGCCAAGAACAGTCAACATAGAGGATCCAGCCACGTCTGTTCTTGGAAGGCATGTGGTGGTGTTGTAACAACAGGGTGCTTTGAGTTTGCCTTCCTCCAGTGCTGGGGAGTGCTTGGACGTTTCCTTCCTATTCTGAAGGTATTTGGAACAGGTCCTTCAGTATTTTAATGGCTTTCTTGAGCTCCACGTCCACTTTGACCTGGCGTTCTGACTCTCAGCACATAACTGTGATCTCCCTCCACCACCCCCACTGCTTCCTTACTCAAGCACACTCCACACTGTCCAGTTGCTATTTGGGGGCCTTTCCATCTGCTATCCGTGCTGTGGTTCAGTCTTGGCGTTGTTACTTCATAGATCCTTCAAGCTTCTCCTCAGGTAAAACCCTGCCTTGTGATTTTGGATCCTGTGATGGAGTCCTCGGGTAGACTGGGCTGTTTCAGATGTCTCTGAGGGACACCTGTGAGGTTCTGTGAGAGCAGAATCATGATGGGAGGAAGGTTTCCAGGACAACCAGTCCTCATGACCATATAAGAGAAAAATGACAGAGAAATTACATCCTGAACAAGAGAGCTGAGACTATATATAGGACCTGCTTTTCATCTGGAACTTCACAACCCCAGTCTCCACTCACCAAAGAAGCTCATTTTGCACCAGTTGGAGGCTATCACCAAGTACCACAACTGGTCATACACAGACATTGGCTATGAATTGCCCAGGCCTAAGTGACACATCTACGATGCAACCTCTACTCTAAGGCTCACAGAACATAGAACAGGGGTAAAGAAGAGGACACTAATGAATCTCTCAGTTCTCATCAATGAAGCTTCCTCATGTGACAGAGGTCCAGGAACACAGAAAGTCACAAACGGCCAAAGCATAGAGATTAAGAGTCTGCAGAGTGTTGGTCCTTGGACAGGACTCCTATATTAAACTTCACCCACCCAAGGCTCAGGGATCATCTCAGAAGAGGGGGCAGGAACATAGCAAGAGCCAGGGAGGAGGTGTATGACCACATGGAAACAGAGTCCTACAAGCTCCTGGGACATTGCTCTGTGGCAATGGTGTCAGTATACACAAGTCCCATGAAAACTCAGGTCGAAAAAAACCCAGCATAGAACTGGGGAAATGAACAGCAGACCCCAGTCTTCACTGAGGAAACATTGGCAGCTGATCACTGCTGGGTGAGGAAGAGCTGATCTTCCTAAAACAAGAGACTCTAGACAGGCTGACTAGACCTCAGTGGATGGACTTGCACCAGGGAACGTCTGGGGACACTGACCTGACACAGTGCGTCTTAACGGAGATAACAAAGTGTATGGGTCTCAGTGGGGGCCTATGGCAGGGTGCTGGTGGGGACAGGGGTATAAAAAGATATTAAGATTGAGATGTTCTGTATTTAAAAAAAAAAGAACTTCATGGGGCTGGGGAGATGGCTCAGCGGTTAAGAGCACCGACTGCTCTCGCAGAAGACCTGGGTTTGATTCCCAAGACCCACGTGGTGGCTACGAACCATCATTAACTCCAGTTCCAGGGGAATCTGAAGCCTCTTCTGACCTCCATGGCACTGCACGACACAGGTGCACTCACATACATGCAGGCAATAAACTCACACACATAAAATAAAAATACTACTAATAAAAAGAACTTCACAATCAAGTGTGAGCTACCCTGTCTTTGGGAAATTTAACTTCCATCTTGCTTTATCTTTTCAAAGGGTCAGAGCTCGGCACAGTGGTGAGCAGGTATAAGCCCAGCACCTGGGAAGCTGAGGGAGGAGGAGTGCGAGTTCCAAGCCACCCTGGACTACACAGTGAGGCCTCGTTAACAATCAATCATTCAATCAATAAATGTGTATTAGTGGCTGTATTACTTACTTTTCCATTGTTGTGATAACACCATGATCAAAGTGACTTTTGGAAGAAAGAGTTTATTTTGGCTTATGGTTCCAAGGGAATGTGTGTCCATCATGGAGGGGTATGGCAACTGGCGGTGGGTATGGTGGCTGGAGCAGGAAGCTGAGGGAAAGGCTTAGAAGTGCAGTGACACTGTAAACTCAGGCACTCAGCCCTGCGTCGTACTGCCTCTAGTAAAGCTACATCTCCCTACACTTCCAAAGTCTCCACAGCCTCCCCAAACAGCACAACCAACTGGGGACCAATATTTCAAATACCTGAGCCCATGGGGTACAGCTGCCATTCAAACCACCGACATGGTCTACTGAAATGTTCCTCATCCCAGGAGAGATCGGCTGGAGATACACTCAGTTAAAGTCTTTCTCATTCTCTGTTAACTGCCACACTCCGTCCTCTACATGCAGCTGTCAGGATTATGGCGGCAATCTCACAGAACCTCCCCTCTTAATACTTGATGCTATTTTGCAATGACTTGCTTTGATGTGGCTGTGGGGTGGGGCCTGTGTGAGCTATGCCTGTGGCATGACTGTCTTCTGTGGGCTTGTCTGGCTAGAGGTTCTGTTCTTAGGTTTGTGCTGATATAGAATTTGGTGGATTCATATAAGGCAAAGAAAAATGACAGAGATCACTGGTGTGGCGTTGCTATGCCAACATTATAGTTCTACCTGATCAACAACTGATTCTACACTTTAGTTATAAGAATGGGCCTAAACCCATTCCTCACGATGTCTCTTGGAACTTTCTGCTAAGTGAGGCCTCACTCATAATTTTATTTAAAACTACTTTTCCAGTTTCAACTGGGGATCTACAAGCTTGGATCCACCCTTATCTTATCAGACAGTCTTGCCCTTTTATCCCTAGGCCCAAAATATCTCATCACACAATGTCAAGCGCGCTTCTCAGTCTTTGTTGATTTCAGTGAAGACATGCTGCCTTTTAGCACTTTGATGTTAAATTCTCAAGCACACCCACAGTCGTTTATGATCTTGAATGGGCAAATTGAGGTTCCCAGGGATCAAGGTCGGAGACCGAGGTCACAGGAGTACATGGCTCAGTGAGCTTGTTTGTAGTCGCTTTTTGACTGCAAGATTAATGAAAAGTCAGTATAGATTCTGTCATTTTATGTTGTTCCTACACACTGGGGTCTAAGGAAGTGCAAAGCAGTTTCACGCTCAAAGTGAGGGGAAGATTTCAGTGAGAAACAGTACATTTGAAGAAGGGGAAAGTTATATCTTTCTTCAAAATGCATGATTTGATTTACTTTTCCTTTTAATTACTAGGTTGCTCTACGGTAGTTTCAGGTTTACCAGCAAATGGAAGCGGAGGTACAGGTGTGCCCACCTGCTTTGCTCCCTGACAGTTCCGTGGTCACCTACAGTGTCAGTGAGTTTGAGTCATTGGGGACTGTGGCTTGAGTCCAGCTTCTGGCCCTCTGATTTGGCCTGCTCACCTGAGAGTGTCCTGCAGTGTAACCGATTTAGGACCTGCAGTCGAATCTGGCATGTTGTGCCAAGCCCTGTTTTGTTGGGACACCCTCAAATTGAATCCCTCTAAATCAGAACTCATGGAGCTCGTCTGCAGGCATAGACGTGACCTTGTGCTCGACCAGATGGGTCAGAAAGTCTTCTGAGGCTCCATCCCCAGGAAAAGCATTGGAGGGGAGCAAGTCAGAGTCCTCCATGTTGTTTTTACTTCTACAGCCATAGTAGGGCTTTGTGGGAAAGCCGACAGCTTTGTACCATGGACCTCTTAGTGGGAAGGAGTACAAATTACTTCACGAATGCATTTGTGTTTGTGTGTGTGTGTGTGTGTGTGTGTGTGTGTGTGTGATGTTTGAGTGTATTGCCTGCATGTGTGTAACTGTACCCATGTCATGTAGTGCCTGTGGAGGTCAGACGAGGGCATCAGATCCCCTGGAACTGGAGTTGTGGATGGTTGTTACCCACCATGTGGGTACTGGGACTCAAACTTGAGTCCTCTGAAAGGACTCAGTGCTCTTAACCACTGAGCCATCTCTCCAGACCCCACACTTGATTTTAATTTTCTGGGGTTCATTTCAACAGCTTCAGTGCCGCTGAAAGCTTCCCAAGCCTTTTCTAAGAATGGATAGAGAGAAAAACTCCCCTTGCCAGAGAGATATTAGACACCTAGGATGTCGGTGTGCTGGGGAGATGCTCGGAACTGACAGTGCCTTCTCTACTAGGTGACTTTGAGGTGACCTAATCTGTCTAGGCTGCCATTCACTCCAAATCTACCGCCAGGAAGTTGGAGCCCAATCACTTCTAAAGGCTTTTCCAGCCCCCAACATAGCAGTCAGTGAGGGTTTAAATAACCTTTACTGCCTAGTCATAGACATAGAATGTGTTATCTCTTAAAATCTAATTGCATTTAACTCTAGTTTATATCCAGATTTCGCTCACAACATTGCTGGACACGCTTACCGCTGGATCTCTTGCAATGATCACAGCAGCCACGTTCTCTGTTCAGTTCCCACAGCCTCTCCTGTCATCTCCCTGGGAAAATGGAGGTTCAGGCAGGGATGGGCCCTCTGCTCTGGAAGACAGCTGTTCTCTCTCTTGGGGGCACTGGGGTTATGAGTCATTTATCTTCACATCTGCCAACAAATCTTAGACAGCATTATAAATAATGACATCTATATGAGAAAGAACCAAAGAGGAGAGAGAGAGAGAGAGAAAGAGAGAGAGAGGGAGAGGGAGAGGGAGAGAGAGAGAGAGAGAGAGAGAGAG
>NW_008339846.1:365932-453525 GCF_000622305.1 Nannospalax galili | reverse complement strand
CCCCATCTTCTCACCTTCTATGATGAGACTCAAATGTGTGTGTGAGAGAGAGAGAGAGAGAGAGAGAGAGAGAGAGAGAGAGAGAGATTAAACTGATGAACTGATGCCAGGAAATGGATTCCTTATAAGCCTTACCTTGAAAAAAATTTAAAAACATTTCCTGTCCTTGTGTCTTCTGATTTCTTTTCCAACCCACAATGCAGTTACTACTGAGAGCTTTAAAGGCACCTGCTGGGACAGGGTACCATGGGGATCAGGATAGATACTCTGGGCTCTCAGGAGAGAGCTGGGCCCTCTGTCTTCCTCATGGACCAGGCTGTTTTTCTCCACCTGTTCCTTCCCAGGCCTTTTCCTGCTGTGCATGGTGGTGTTTCTCAGAGTCAGCCCCTCAGGCCAGCTCTGCTCACAGTTCCTGGGCTCAGTGCTGCTGACTGGACTGGGACACTGTCTTGATTGGATCCAGCACATCAGCTCTCTTCTCCGAGGCCCTTTGACCTCCCTTGTGCCAGTTCTAGGAGCCCACCCAAGTCTCCAGGGCACCTGCAGTCACATGAAGCACAAGAGCTGGCAGAGGTCTTCTTGTCCTCCCTGTTGTGAATTTCATCCCAGGACTCTGGGTGTCCAGACCCCCCAGCCCCTCAGCAGTCCTTCACCCTGCCGTCCCTTCTAGCAGCTCTGTGCTAGGCTGCTGGATTCTCCTAGCCCAGGCCTGTGCCGCTGGCCAACTGCCTTCAGACAGCATTGAGTCACTCACAGGGACTGGTGGCCGACCCTGTCTTCTCGTTGGAGCTGGCTTCACCTCAGGCCACCTGCTCGGTTGCCACCTTAGTCACTGCATATAGCAAGGCCTCCTCCCACCTCTTTAAAGATATTTCATTAAACACTGGGGGTTGAGGAGGGATAGTAGGTTGGGGAAGGGATAAGCCTGGAACCCCACCCCTTAGGGTGTGATCATGTGGCTCAAAAGTCTGTAACTACATAGTATCCGATTCCAGCCCCATGTAAGTCTTTGGTCAAGGAAGGAAATGTCTTGGGAGGTCTCTCTATGGAATGGCTAATCTTGCTGGAATGCTGGATTCACAGGCTCAAGCCCCTTCCAAGGGATGCTGCTTGAACTACAAGGCAGATCTTTGGCCCCAACATCCAGATCTTCCATGATTTGGTGACATATATTAACTTTTACTGGGCACTTATTTATGGGGATTCTAAAGTGCATGGACCCCATCATCCGAGTAAACTTTCAGCATTTGGAATCAAGCATGGTGGGATAGGCAGGCCACAGAGTTCAGGCCTATTCTTGGATTGGTGCTGAGAATTAGCTGGGAAAGTTCCCTGAGAAGGCATCAGTTCCTGGGACGGGTGGACCCTGAAGAGGACGCCTGGCTGTTCTTCACCCTCAGTCACCTTCCTTTGATTCTTGTCATGGTGCTGGAGGGTCTTATAATGCTTGGGGAAGGTGGGCGGTGACTTGATAGTTTCTGTGGTTGGGGTGCCTCTGGGAATGTTATGAGTGGGTTGGCTAATATCTACTTGATATTTTTGGATATTAAAGGCTAAAGCACTTCCATTTCAGGCTCTACTAAAGGATTGTTTTTCAGTTGGAAGTGATATCTGTGCCATCCTCTCGGTGGTAGGAGATGTTATTTCACAGGCCTACTCTTGGGTGAAGGTGTTTGGTTTGATATAGAGCATGGGAAGTGAGCTTGTCTTTGGACCTCTGTCACATGTGCCAAGTTTGGTGTGGCAAGGGCTGGGCCTGGGTAAACTGTGGGGGTCTCTGAGCCTGATGTTGAGCTTGGAAAGAACCAGACACATCAAGGCATGTGATAGTTTTAGTTTGTACAGAGAAAGAGACTCCAGAGACACCAGCACTAGCCACCACTGACTCAGAGAACACGCCCCAGAAAAGCCTGCTGCGTGTCTGCTGTAAGAGCTTCCACAACTCGGAGGTAAGAAACCAGCTGAAAGGGGGAAGCTGTCAGCTTTTCGTGTGTGTTCCAAAAGGTGTGTGGAGTCATGTCCAGGAATGAGCTCTTGATGCTTGACCTAGGCCCTCCTCCACCTCCCAAATGAGTTTCCTAGAGAACTTTCTCACCTCAGTGTATTATAATAGTCAGGGACCCATGGGACACTGAGAGATTTTGTCAGCCTTTCCCTCCAATCTGCCCTGGCTCAGAAGCACTGACTCTTCCGTTTGTCCGTTATTGTCTATGTCTTCCTCGTTTGCCCCTCTCTCCCAACAGATATGTATTCTCCCCAGACGGAGCCTCAATGACAGACCAGGAAAATGACCCTACCCCAGTTCTAGATAGGTCAACCAAGGAGTTGAATCAGGGTTAGAAACAGTTCCCATGCGTTATATCACCTAAGAAGAGTCTCGACCCAAGGGACTGTCAATTATATAGCCTCAAGGAAGGGAGAGGCCTTCTACATCTGTGTAGCACCTGGCAAGCAACCTCGTGGGCCACTCATGCACCGGGTGAGCGCCCCATGAGCCCTCTTTCCACTCCACATGGCAGAATCTTATAAGTGTGTCATGCACATCATCATGGCTGCTCTGGTTTAGGGTGGCCATGGCCCTAATTTTCCCAGGGGCAATGTTCCACAACAGCCTCTTGCCAGCCCAGCTGTTGCCTTACCCTTTCAAACCTGTTGAATGCGTAGCAGACACAATCTTAGACTTGGATAGCTTTCTCTTCTGTTTCCAGCTCCGAGTCCTGAAATGTAGTTCGCAGACAGCTGGAGTGACACCCTGAGCTCTGTTTGAAAGGGACCATTGTTCAGGACCTCAGGAAGACAAACGCACAGTGGTGGCATCAGTTACCCCCACCTGTAGGAGTGAGCATCATACGGACTCCATTCACAGCCAGTAGATCAACTCAACTGTCCTTCAGGCTACTGTCTTGTCAGATACTCCTTCTTCAGCCTTGGCATTTTCTCAAAACAGCTTCCCATTTCTTCAATTAGTCAAGGGGAGACGTTTCTATCAACTTCGAAAGTTGAGACTGTTTTACACAGTTCCTTCCAACTCTGATGGCATTTCAAGTGTCTGTCTTGTAGGGAGGCTAACAAAGGATAGTGAATGTGAGTCAGGGTGATGTAGTCGTTGAGGTCTCCCAGTTCCTCCTCCAGAGTGAAGGCCAGGCTTAGGCAGGTGGAAAGATAAGGGGCCAGGAGGTCATTTGGAAGTAGCAGCTGTGATCTGAAGGTGGTGCCATGCTCTGGAGACAGGCAAGCTGGAAGTCCCCTCATGGATGTTTGCCATCCCACTGCTCACTGTTGAGTCTGCAGCACCCCGATGTGAAAGCCCTTCTCTCCTGCCTGCCCGTGGCTCCCTCAGCTCCTGCTCCAGGACACTCACAGTTCTTTCCTGCTGGGACATTTCCCTAGCAAGTGCTCTTGTCAAGCCCTTATGACTCCTGAAGTATTTCTGTGATCTACGATAGGAAGATTATATTCCTGTCTTAGCATTTGTCCTCAGTCGCAGGGGGTGGTGGCCTCAACGCCCTCCATTCTGCCCTTGCCCAGGTGAGAATCCACTATCTATACTGGTCTCCTGCCCAGCCCAAAGGGAACATTGAGGTTTTCCTCCTCAGAGCATCCACAGAGCTTTCCAGGGAGCTTATGCCCTCAGTACTGGGGGAGGACAGCATGAGTCTCCATGCCAGTGGACTATCTTCACTTTCTGATGACTTCTCTCCGGGAGTCTTGTTTCTGAGGTAGGAAAGGAATGCAGGGAACTGCAATAACATGGCTGGATAAACTCCATGTTTTTCTTCTTGTAAACCTTTAACATTTTCTTATAGAGTCTGGAGGTCAATGAGTGCAAAGTCTCAGAGCCAGCTCTGGGCCACTGTCTGCACACCCCTCATGACGTTCTGTATTTCCCTTCAGAAGCTAGAATCATTAAGACGTGCTCATTTTAGTTTCAGAGTCACAAATGGGAGCAGAAGTCGTGTTGAAAGCCTGGCTACTGAAGTATAGCCAAATACTGATGCTGGGAGGCAAGTTCACAGTCAAAACCAGAGCTATAGATCTGGGAAAATTCTGGTGCGCTAGTAACCAACGCACTCTTTAAACCCATTATTTCACAGCAGTCTGTAAAATGCCATCATGAATATAGGTAAACTATGGAGAAGTTGCTACCCAGAGTTGGCGTACTACTGCCCAAAGCAGGGACAGAAATTTACCAGGCTTAGGATGGGGACAGGTGAGACCTGTCACTTAGTCACTTGACACATCCCAGCTGAAGCCAGGCTTGGACAGGAACACACCTTTGGGGAGGCCAGGATCACAGCAATCATGTTAGGCTGGAATCACAGCAATCCACGTTAGGGAGTGGTGGAAAGCCATCATGTATGGTAATTTGGAAGCAGGCAAATTTATCTAATCAACGTCTGGGATGTTAACCAATGGGACAGGTGCTTTCAGTTTCTTTTTTGTCGTCACTAACTTTTATGTTTTTTTCTCCCTGTTTAGCTCTTCTGAATTTCACTACCTACTTTTCCAACCTGTTTTTTTTTCTTCAACACTCAAGTTGAAAGACTCATGGGAGATGTAGGACTTTTTAAAAAATATTTTATTTTATTTTTTTCATTACGGCTTTAACATATTCAGTAACACATTCCAGAGCAAGGATATAGCTCTTTCAAAAGTGGCTGTAAATTTTTAGGTTCACAGTTGAATTAATATAGTTGTACAATATTGAACTCAGTATAAACCCTGTAAGACATAAAATTGAATGAGGTTTTAACCTTTAAAGAAGATCTCCATTTCATTTTAAAATATGCTGTTTCCTACATTTTTAATGCTACTAACGCTTAGATGTTTGCACATGTGTCTTTAATCTCTATGTATCTGATTGTTACTAGTCATAGTTGGTTACACTCAGATCCTTGGCACCTGAGTATGGATATAAAGTCATAAGGTAGATATCAGTGGTAATGTTTATTACTTCTACTAATTAATATTATGTAAATTTTTATGCTTCCTCCTCAAATATGTCTTTTTTTCTTAATTTGTTGGTTTTTTTGTGTATATCATACAGAACATCCCAAACACTCTTATTCATCTATATACCCACTTCCCAAATGGCACCCTCCCATAGTCTCCCCCCTCCCACACACTGGAGCCCGTACACTCTGTCATCCCTGTTACTGTCCACTGTGTTGTCGGCACCCCCAGCCATTCCCCAGTGCTTGTCCATCTGCTGAGTCTAGTCAGCCTATCTAGAGATCCTTGTTTTAGGAAGATCAGCTGTTCCTCATCTAGCAGCAATCAGTTGTCAATATTCCTTTAGATAAGATTGGGGCCTGCTGTTCATTTTCCCAGTTCTATGCTGGGTTTCTGTCTGGGAGTCTTTTGGGCCACCCTGGCCCATAACTGAAAGGAAATATCTCTTGTCTGGCATTATTTCTTGTTATGTAGCCTTTAGCTATATATATGGACTCTTAAAAATTATATTGACCCCATTAATCTTTGGTTATACTTTCCTTTTGGATGTTTAAGGCCATGCGGTTGGCCCAGATAAAACAATTTATTTTTACTCTTAAGGTCATTTGAGGATCTGTTCCTCAGGGGTCACATGGGCTTGGGAGGAGCCCCTGGCTCCTTTCTTTTACCAGTTCCATCTATGTGAAGATAGGTCAAAGGTCCTGCTTGACCATGGCTGGCTTCACTTTGAAGCATGGAGGAAATGATTCCTCTGTGTTGACCCTCCTCTTTGTGGACTGGACACTGGTTCAAGTACATCAGGTGGGGTCTCCACAGCCTCCTTGATCAAGAGGACAGGTGACTCACCACAGTTACAGGACACTTTGAGAGATACTCATAGTTCCCTGGAACTTAGTTGACCTAGGAAGGAAACAAGCAAAAACTGTCCTTTATGTCCCTCTGACCAAATTAGTATAGGCCTCATTGTATGGCTGTTAAACATCCAAGAAAGTTAGTTCCACCAGTCTGATACTTTTAATTACCATGTGCCATGTAGATAAAGCTTGGGCAAAGACCAAACACTCTCAGATAAACCTTGCCTAGACATATATTATACTCTTTGATCTAATTGTATGTATAATTTGTCAGTAGGTTGTTGGACTAACATGGTTCCCTCTGGTTTTTAAAACTAGCTAGGCATTATTTATCTCTCGCATTGTCTAACCCTTCCACCATGGTTTCCCCACTTAAGGTGCCCCCATTTTTCCCATTTCTCCCTTAGGACTTTTAAGTTGCAAATCTCTCAACCACTGATGTTCCAACTATTTATGGCTCCCCTGTCTGGCCTTTCTCATCTTTACCCAGATTTTCCCTTGAGAGTTCACTGGAAACTCTCAAACTATCTTTGGTGCCTGCTAGTATCTCGTGTCTTAAAAAGGAATCCTTGGAACATCACACAGTGCTGTATTACTCTTGGGAAGTTGTTCTGGGAGCTCATCTGTATGTCACCCTCTACCCCTTTGAGTGCCTTGACACTTTTTCTTTTTTCTATCACAAAGATCAGGAGAGACTCATTTACCCACAGAGTTAAAGGAACCTTAACTAATGTAGGTTTTCAGCATGAATTCAGGGTATATGTTGGTGCCCTGCTCTGTGCTAGATCCTCTTGCAGCAGATAGTGACTTATATAGAAACCCACAACTAGCCAAGTTGTAGAGAATTAGAGACTGTGGAGTGCTCGGCTCTAAACGGGACACCTAGGACACACTTTCTCCACCCAAGGTTCAGATCATCGTGGAAGAGGGGTGGAAAGATTGTAAGAGGTGGCCAGTGACTACAAGGAAGCCATGTGTCCTGGACACAACAGGCCTGTTACACATATGAATCCACAGAACTTGTGACAGCATGACAAGGCCTGTGAAAGCTCAAACCAGACAAAAATCCCAGCATGTCCGGGGCAGTTGGGCAAGAACCCTCAGCCCTAGCTGCTGGTAGGGGGAGTTAGTTTTCTTTAAGGATGTGACCCCTGGCATGTTGACCAGGTTCTAGGTGACAGCCACACCTAAGACTATTTGGGGAACACAAATTAGATACAATAGGCCTTTAAATAATAACAGTAATAATAGCATGACATTGGGGGTTAGTAGAAGTGGAGGTGAAGAAAATTGATCGATTTTGTTTACATAGATACTTTTATTATCTTAGTTCAAGGTAAAGAAAATGTGATCTTTAATATTGCAAGTCTTAGACCGTAAGTTTATTTATCATTAATGTGTGTATCACATGGGTGCCCACATCTCACACATGCACTGGAGGTGGGTGTCGGTGCCCCTCCTTACTGCTTCAAGGCCTCTCTTGTTTCTGCTGCCCTACCCCAGCCGAGCTGGCCTCTGAGCTTCGGGTCCAGTTTGATGCCTCAGATGTGCGCCTTAGCATCTAGCTGTTTGTGGGTTCTGAAGCTAGAACTCAGGCGGTCAGGTCTGGGGAGAAAGCACTTTTATCTACTGAGCCATCTTGCTCGCCTTGGGCTATCACTTTAAAAGTTTTGCTTATTTAATTATTTGTTTATGTATTTATTTATTGTATTTATATGTATGAACACTTTGCCTGCATGCATGTAAGTACACCATGTGTACTCAATGCCTATGGTGCCCAAAAGAGGGCATCAAATCCCCTGGCACTGTAGTTACAGACAGTTATTAGCTGTTGTTAGGTGTTGGAAACTGAACCTGGGTCTGCTGCAAGAGCAGCCAGTGCTCGTAAGCACTAAACCATCTCTACAGTCTCCAGTCTCCACTTTTAAAAAGTTGAATTCAGCCATCAACATGAAGTCAATTCTTTTCTCTCTAATATTTCTTTATCAATAGGTTGTATGTGATATGGTTTTTCTGTCAGTCACGATAATAAATGTCCTATTAAATTTGTATATTGAAAAAAATTTAGACCAGATTTAGTGTTGTCTTATTTTCAAGAAACACGGTAGAAACAGACCTGGAGATGGCTCAGTCAGTGCAGTGCTCGACGCTGGAGCAGGAAGACCTGAATTTGATATCCCGGAAGATACTCGACAGTGGTATCTGGGCTTCATGTGCACTTGTGGACAGATGAACACGTACATACTTACGTACATACAGAAATATAACAGAAGTAATTAAAATATGACTCGACAGATGACTGTGTTTATTCATACAAAAATGATAAAATAGGAACCAGATGTGGTGGCACATCCCTTTAATCCCAGCACTTGGGAGGCAGAGGTGGGTGAATTTCTCTGAGTTCAAGGCCAATGTGGTCTTCATAGGGTGTTTCAGGACGGTTGTGGCTACAGGGAGACCCTGTCTAAAAAACTTAAAATATACTTCCTTCCCTCTCCCCCTTCCTTCCTTCCCTCCCTCCCTCCTCCCTCCCTCTCCTTTCCTTCCTCCTTCCCTCCTCCCCACCTGCCCTTGTAAATGCACGTTAACTGTATGGTTAACTGCTGGTAACCTTCACAGAACAACTGACAGTCCTTGTCTTCCAGGACTGTGTGGGTCCTCAGAGCACCAGAGATGGGGCAGATCCCAACCATAGCAAGCTGAGCACACTACCAGGGCAGGTGTGAGACCAGAGACAGGAAAGGACTGCAGCTCTTACAAAATCAAAAACAAGAAACTCTGTAGAAAACAGAATGACTACGATGAAGCTTTTAGAAAGAAAAATGAGGCTACGTAAGAGACAGCAACTGTGGGCCTGAGTGTTATCATCAGTGGCACTAAGACAGTCAGAGAAACTTTATTCCAACCCCGCTCTGCCCCTGGTCGTCTATTAAGTCACTTCACCACTGAAGACTCAGTTTCTTTGTAATAAGGGTTTATGACAGTGTGTGTCTCAGTAGACTTTATGAGGCATAAACCGGATTATACTCAGAGAACTTAGCACAGTGCCTAAATAGCACCCGTCCCAAGCACTAAGCACTTAGTTACAACTACTCTGTGTTCAGGGATGGACAGGGGCCAGGTGCCTTCCTTCAACTGTCCATTGTTGAAATGATTGGCTAGGTTGCTTTCACAGGGTCCCGGAATTCACAGGAATGATGGGAGGTGACCCTGTCTCTAGGCATCAGGTGCCTATTAAGATCACTAGTTTCTTTTCCTCGGGTCACGATGGCCATGCAGCTGTGGGCTTCCGGGAGCCAGGGGCTTCTGCTCTGCTCCCTACCGGGCCCAGTGAAGCAGTGGACAGGGGACAGGGAAAAGCAGTCAGATGATCAGGCATGTGGGAGGAGAGGCACATGCTCTGGGGCCCCGGACATGAGGAGTCTAGGGTCGACCTCCCTGTGGGGAGGAAGCAGAGAGCCAGGACAGCCATCCTCAGGGGACTGATTTTGCTTGTGTCAAGGACTTTGCTCACTCAGTGACCAGAACTGCAGCACAGAGGGTGAACATGTGCCCATAACATAAGGTGGCTCTGAAATGCTCAACCTGCTTCCGTACCTCCCAGCTGGTGCCCTGCTGGCAGCAAATGGCTCTAAGTTCACTATGGTAATCATCCAACCATCTGACTTGCTAACCAGGGAATCACATCAGCTTGTGCTGACACCGTACTGCAGATGGAACAGATTTGGGAACTTAGATGAATGACTCAAATGCAGGGTGATTTGATAAAATCTGAACCTACTTATGTACAATTCTTTATGTGCCCAAACTTTGAAGTTGGAGAAATTTACCTCAGCCTATTGAATTTCTGATTTAATGTGAGGTCAGAGACATCTGTCCTTGTACAAAGTTCATCCTTTCTCAATTCTAAGAACAGTTAAGTACACAACAGAAACTTGATCAACTTAGAAACCTCTTGGAGCAAGATGATGATGACACAGCCACTTATGTGAAATTCTTAGGGGAGTTTTTCCCATAGGAGATGGGGCCTGAGGGTCCCCCCCCCCATCCCCAGACAACCCAGAGCACTGGCCTAAAGATGAGCTACTGAAAGTGTAAGACATGTCTGTCAGTATTTTTCTGTCCTTTAGGAGTATCAATCTGCAGATCATATTTTCCTAAAAGACAAGTATACCATCTTTCTTTGAGCAATTGTTAATGATTACTGAATACTTGGGCCAGTACAGACCCCTCTAATGGAGTTTTCAGCCCAGGTCTCCCTCGTGCTATTCATATCTAAAAGAAATATTCTAAAAACTTGGTTTTAAACCCAGAATAGCAATTTTATGTATCCCTGGCAACAGGAAAGGTCTGTGTGCCCTCCCCCTCCACAAGGAAATGTTTATGGGACTAACCTTGAGATGGTCCCAAGCATAATTACCATTCTCCGATGTCAAGACACAGAAATCAAGAAGACAGATTTCCACCACGGTGCAACCTATTTAGGGGAGTAACATGTAGGAGGGGACCAGTCACCTGTGGCAGAAGCTAAGCTCCGAGTGTCTACATTGCATGTGGCCGGGTGAGAATGGCCAGGACTACCACCATACCTGCCTGGTCACCCTGCATACTCACATAACTGCTGATTCTCAGAAAGCTATTTGTAGGCTTAATCCAGAGGGCAGAGTTCTTGACTCAGCCAAACATTTGCCCCAAATCCTGTTAAGAACCTGTTGGTATTGTCCTGGGTCCTGACGGTGAAGTGGACTCCTGCAGACTCCCGCCTCTGGGAGTGAGCTTCTCAGACCTGTGGAGATCAGGATGTTGTGTTCCCGATTCTCCAGTCCCCTTCCACCTGCCAGCACACTCCCTATTTGACACATCTTTGACCATTCGCCTTCTTTGCCCACTTGTCTCCTACTGGAGATGATAAACAAGGAGGCAGATGGTTATATTTATAAGGCCACTTCTTTTCTAAACCCATAGTACAAATGTGTGCATATTTCACTTTAGATATCTTGAATTCCTGAGATGAGCTGATCTGTTTTGACAACATTTTCAGCTACCTGGTATATATAAAAGTATATTGATGCTTGACCAAAGGAACAAGAATGTTTCCCAGCACTCTGGAATTTGAAAGGTTTATTTTCAACTGAATGAACCTAAAAATCATTATTCTAGATAGATTCTAAACTTTGAAAAAGACTTTGGTAATGAATTTGGTAGAGGGTGACTGTTTTGAAATTGGATTAATATTTAATAGTCTGCTAAGTCTGTTACCTTCATGGAACTTGGGAAGTTCCTTGTCAGGTGAGGGAGTTTCATCCTCAAATAACTTAAGTTATCTTATGCCATAGGAATAGTTGCAGAACCGAGTGTGGGAGAGTCAGCTCTGCCCACAGGCTCAGGCAGGGCTGCAAGGACCTGGGTCAGAGGCACGTAGTCTTCTTCCACTTCCTGCATGCAGCAAGGTCACATTCAGGTGCCTGACAAAGGAAGGCGGTCCAGTGAGGTCCTTTCACAACACTTTCTAAAGGCCTTTAATCAACTGGCTTTGTGTTCTGAGGCCCCTCAGATTTTTGTACACAAGCCAAGGGCATTGAAGACTCAGCTTTTCAGAACTGCGAAACAAATCTATTTCAAGGAAACACAGCAAGACACATTTACACCGCAAGTGCAAGCCTAGGTTGGCAGTTCTCAGTCTGTTTTTGTAACTCAAACAAATGGTCTATCGTTGCTGGGTTTCAGGCAAAAACTTACTCAGATAGCATGGGTGGGCCCTATTCCAGATGGGGAAAAATGATTAAAATTCCATCAGCTTGTTTGCTAATCCATGGTAGACTTGTTCTCAAGTGAAATGAGGCCTTGGAGCTGGTGATGCCCACTGCTAGCTGAGCACTACGGAAAGGCCGTGCAGTTTCTTTGTGAAGTTAAATTCTTGTCCTGCCTGCAATAGGACTCAAGGCCGTCTGCACACTCGCACAATGCTGATTCTCAGAGTGCTGTTTGTAGGCTTAACCCTGAGCAGAGTTCTTCACCAGTCATGCACCTGTTCCAGACCCTCAAAAAGAACCTGTTGGTATTTTCAAGGTTCTGGCCTTTCTTCGTCTTTATGCACAAGAAATCAAGTGAGTCAGCCGTCTTCCCACCCAGGATGCTTTCGTCTGAGACCAAGGCGCTGTCGCTTGCTGGTAGACCGAAAACCTAGAGGTGAGCTGAGCCCTGTAGCAGGCTCCCAAAATAAAACTCAGGTAAAAAAGGATTGGGGGAGATCCTGAACTTTCTTTAACAACGAGGTGCCCAAATTACCACATGGCCTCTGTCTCTAAGAAGCTCTTTGTGTTGAGAACAAGAACAGGATAGAGAAGCAGAGTCCAGGCACAGTCAGTTCCAGCTCTGAGGAGGTCAGCCCTGAAGGGCCCACTCAAAGATCCACTGCCTATCTCAGGGAGTCCCTCCCTCCCTCCCTCCCTCCATTCTTTCCTTCCTTTCTTCTTTATTTTGAGAAGAGGTCTTGCGCATCACGAGCCTTCAACTCACTATATAAACTGACGACTTTGAACTTCTGATTCTGCGGCCTCTACCTCCACCAACGAGTGCTGAGATTACAGCTACGGAGCATCATATCTAATGTCCGTGGTTCTGGAAATCAAACTCAAGGCTTCCTGCAGCTAGACAAGCTGTCTGCCATCCGAGCCACAGCCCTAGCTCTGTATCATAGATGCCTCCTGATGTCCAAGTTCAAAGACTAAAACACAGAAGATGAGGTCAGCGAAGTCCAATCAGCAACAATGGAGAATGGATACCAGTATGTGCTGTGTGAAAGGAAAGCCTGATGGTATGTAGCAAAACAAGACGTAACAAACTAAGCACAGGCTAGATGGGTAAGTGTTTTCTCAGGTGCTTAGGAGAAATTTTCTGCAAATGTCCCATTCCATGACCCAAGGGCAGAACTCGGTTCAGGATGGACTGAGAGATCAATACAGGACCCTACTAGACTCCCTGGAGGAGAGGCTCACTTACAGCAGCTGAGAAGCGTCCAGCCCACATCCCTGTGGGGGCCAAGAGGTGGGTGCTTTTCTGCTGACTAAACAATAGAGCAGTCAGAGCCTCTGATAAAACCGTGTCCAAGCGCTCTCCTCTGGAATTCCTTCCCCTCGTGGCTACCAGAGAATCAACCATATTCAGGGTAGACAGAAGAAACCAGACTAAAACTATAGATCACCTGTCGCCAGTGCTGGGGACAAATTCGCTCCATACTTGGTTTGAACCCACGGCAACCCACTGTGTACTGCCCAGCCGGGAGGACCAGTTCTGGCCTGCTGTGGTTCTGGTCCCTGAGCAGGTTTCCAACCTTCGGCTGCCAGGCTCCACTCAGCTAATAAAGCTCAGCTCTGCCCTAATTGCAACTCGCCTTGTGCCCACATGGTGGGGCTGCTTTGTTTTGGCCAAGGGCAAGGGATGGGCTCTCCCTCCAGCTTGGACTTTACCCTCCCAAGGGATTCTTTGTGGTTCAAGCCCTGTGGCCCAAACTCCTGCCTCTCCCTTAATATGTAGAGCAAAGGGACAGACCAAGAACGGGGCGTCGGTGACATGAGGGGACGTGGACAGGTAGCTCTACAGTAACTCCAAGTGCCATGAATGCCCAGGGGAGGTTCATCATCTCCACGGACCCTCTTTACACTGTCTCTTATCCCGGAAAGTCAGGGCTTCTTTGACGATGAAATGGAGCCTCACAGTCCAGAGCTCTGCCTGAACTGATCTGAACGTCTGTCTGCTGTGGGGATGAAGGAGGGGCTGGTCCTCAGCACCTGCCAGCTGTGTCTGGTCACTGCCACCGCTGCAGGTTCTGCTCCTGTTCCACAACAGCTCTGTTTTTGAATAACCCGATTTGTTTGAGCAGATTTGGATAGTTTTATCCTGTGGTCCCTACACAAAATAAGTTTGTGGATTGAAAGAGAGAATAATAAACAGAAACACAGATGACCACTGACATGTACGCATATATAGGTGTTTAAGTGTATATTTGCATATTTTTGTAGACACACACACACACACACACACACACACACACACACACAACCATTGGTCCTTGAGACTGGGCGTGGACTGGTCAGATTGCTGGATAGGAAACTGATGGAGAGGCAAGTCCTACGCAATCTTCCACTCCTACCTGCGGCTAGAGGAGGCTGGTTCCTGTTCCTCCGCTTCAGCACTGTGGCCGCTGTGAGCTCAGCGCCCCGCCCCCGTGGCAGAGGTAAACGCTGCTATGGCAACAGAACACCTGCTCCTCTGAATTCTCATCCCTGTGATGGAAGATAACCGGGAACTGAGCAGAGGGCCGGAGACCGGAGCCATGAGGCTGCCTGGGACCGGCTCGGACCATGGCCCGAAGCCAGCTGCAGAGACAGGGGACCTGCACGGTACAGTGACCTCCAAAGTTGCCGCTGGAAAGTAAATGTATTTTTAGCAGGTTCTAAAATAGATAGCAACCATATTTCAAATTCCTGGAAATCTTCACCAATGATTGGAACCGTTAGCATTTAAGAAGGTTTGTACACTTAACACAGTAATAGTGGAGTGATTAGTGTAGCCAACAAATTAGCATAACTTATGTTTATTTTTGCAAGGTAAGAGTATTTAAAATTTGCTTTTACATTTTTTATTTTGAAAATTTCATACGTAAGTACTATTTCCACCCCTCCCCCCAACTCTTCCCATGTCCCCCCACAACTCCCTCTCAATTTTGTGACTTTTTAATTATTACTGATGCATAATATGTATATTATATATACATATATACATATGTATATATAAAAAAGACTTAAATATACTCTTCACCAAATTTCTTGTATATAATAAAGCGTTTCTTTTCAAATTAATGTGCATGCCACATTGTCAATCTGTTATCTACGAAACATAACTATGTACTTGTAACTGTCCCAGAAAATGTGCAGATGTGGAGTCAGGGTCATTTCCTTCGGGCCGACTGCTATTTCTGGGATCTGTTTGGCCAGATCCCAAGTAAGGGGATGGGATCCCAGTTGTCCCTAGAGTCACCACAAGGAGGAGAAGCAGAGGGTAAGCTGCAGGAATCCCTGGGTGGCAGACACATTTGGAAAGCAGCTGCAAGCCGAAGTCCGCCGTGAACAGGCCCATCCTTCCCAAGCTTCCCTGGTGAGGCTGTGTCCACTGAAGCATGGGAATTTGCATACATTCCTCAACGGTGTTCGAAGTTCACACTCAGCACTGCAGCTATCCAGTTTCCCATTCACGAGTAGAATCATATAAAATCTCTTTAGGTATTTCTGTGGTGGGCAAACCATTTGGAAGTCAGAGCTCTCAAGAGAGAGGCTTTGAGGTGATTTCATTATGGGCTCACAAGACAGCGCTGACTGCTTGGTTAGGACCTTAATGTCTACACTCACAGGCAACCACTGACGAGGGAAGGGCGTGCTTGTCCATCTGATGTTCCCCAGTGGCTCAGTCTCAGAGCAGAACAGGTCTTATGCCAAAGTACTTCAGCTCAGGCTCCTGGGCCTCCACCACCTGGACTCCAGCTCAGCTCAGCTGTTCCTGGCTCTAGACTCTGCACACAGAACTCAGTATACACACTGCGGCAACTCCTGATGTCCAGAATGGAGCTGACATCAGTAAAACGGAAAAGTCAGGACTTCCTCCCAGAGGAAAGGCAGAGGAGTTTTGTAAGCAGGAGCCTGGCATGCACTGGCTTGTGATTTTGGAAGATAATTCTAGAGGCAGAGGGCAGAACTGAGTGGGTGGCCAACCACCTACATCCAAGGCTTGTGGCAGCCCTGTGGCAGTGAAGCGAATACAGTTAGCGGCCAGCTCCACAGAGCTGATGATCTTAAAGGACGCTGAAACACTTGTGTTGTCTTTCAGATTGCAGACATCTTTGAAGATTCTTTTAGCACCTAGTTCTTGACCATTGCTGTTCACCACTCTCTATAATTTCATATTTCAATAATAAGAAAACAAAGGTTGTATTTCTTTCCATTTATTCTTATGAAATGTTTGGCATTGGATCAGAAGGAAGAAATCAGTAGACAATTCTCCTAAATCACTGGGCTACAAAGCAGATTTCCCAGGTCAGACCTTTCCTGCCTCACAACCACCATCTCCGTTCTTCCCATCACTCAGCCAGTGAACCAGTCAGTAGCTGTCTGACACAGCATCTGCCTCCCCAAGCCAAGTGAGAAGGCCTGGGGTGCAGTCCACAAACACAGCAAATGCAGTTTCTTCATGTATGCTCCGCGTTCAGGCAGCTAGAATGTAATATCTCAGTAGTTGATTCCTAGTATCTGCATGATTACAAACGATCACACAGGTTTCAGATTTCAGTGCAGGGGAAGAATGTTTTATATATCCAATAACTCTGAAATGAGGAGACTTGAGCTGTAATTAGTTTCAGATTAGCTGATTAAATAGCCAGGCTCTCTGCATGAGTCAGCTAAAAACTAGAATGATAAATTTATTAAAGCAGATTATTAAGGAAAGTATGGAAAGTCATCTTTTGAACAACAGGAATTAAGTTAAAATGTAATCAAGCCTGCACTAAATAATTTCATGAATTTTAAGTTAACCTTTTGACATAAATATAACAATATATAAAGTTATAAAACTGTCCAAAACTTAGATCATTTTAAAAATAGTATCTTTAGAAGTTATGAAATGCACGCAGTCCCCAAATGCAGTGGACCTCATGCCCACAACAGTGTTGCCCAGAAAAGCAAATATATTTTTCTTGTTTTTGGTTATTTTTATTTTATGTGTATGAGTGTATTGCCTGCATGTAGGTAGGTGCACCCATGTCTTGCAATGCCTGCAGAGGTCAGAAGAGGGCATCATATCCCTTGGAACTGGAGTTACAGACAGTTGTTAGCCACCATGTGGGTGCTGGGAAACAAACCCAGGTCCTCTGCAAGAGCAGCCAGTGTTCTTAACCTCCGAGCCATCTCTCCAGCCCCAGGAAAGCAAAGATTTGTCAGTTCTTTAAATAGCTACCATTAGCAAAAGATACTGTGTGAGTTAATGTGTAATATTTATACCAAAGCTGTCTCCACAGAGCGCTTGACACTGTTTTCACCACACTAGTAAAATATTTACAAAGGTTTGAAATACCCAACAGATGAAAAAGAATAGGCAGGTAGTGAGTGAACTGCGGTTTGCATGTATGTGAGTGAACTGCGGTTTGCATGTGTGTGAGTGAACTGCGGTTTGCATGTATGTGAGTGACTGTAAACAGGTCTTAGGAGCTACTGACACCCAGGTAACAAGAGAAACAAAATTATGTATAGAACTCTATGAAACGAGGGAATGAACAATTTCTAGGTGACAAAGTTTACTTAGTCTCAGTTTTTTTCTTTTCTTTTTTTTTTTTAGAGATAGGGTCCCCTTGTAGCCCCAGCTGTCCTAGAACTCACTATGTAGACCAGGCTGGCCTCAAACTCACAAAGATCTGCCTGCCTCTGCCTCAGTTTTTTTTAAAAAAACTTATATTTATTGAAAATTTACACAAAATATCTTAAGCTTTCAAAAAGAATTTCCACAGCATAGTTTTATTGAGAATGCCATAATGGATTTCATAGTTCTTTTTTTAAATTTTATTTTGTGTGTATGCATGTATTGCCTGCATGTAGGTAAGTGCACCCGTGTTGTGCTTATGCCCCTGCTATGCCCCTGGAGGTCAGAAGAGGCTATCGGATCCCCTGTGACTGGAGTTACGGATAGTTGTCAGCTGCTATGTGGGTGCTGGGATTTGAACCCGGGTCTTCTGCAAGAACAGCCAGTGTTCTTAACCACTGAGCCATCTCTGCAGCCCCAGGATTTCACAGTTTCATCCAACGTCGCATCCATCAGTGAACGCATGTGATTACCCCACCTCAGGACAGAGCTTCATCCTACTTAGCACCCACCAGTGAAATCTACGAGGAGGCATCCCCCCGCCAGGTCTGAGCTGTGGACGAGGTGCAGGTATATGTCTCAGGTGAGGAATGAATGACCACCTGAGTCCACACCATGCATGTGGACTGTTGAAATGCTGGGTTCACTGGGTTTCACATTCTTCATTTTCTGGCATCATTCCACCACGATTTAAAATATTATTGGGCAATTTCATGTACATATACACTGAGTGTTGGTGATGTTTCACACCCCTACTTCTGTTAGTACTCTCCTTCCAAACAAGTCCCCTCCCTACTTTTATATTTCTCTCTCTCTCTCTCTCTCTCTCTCTCTCTCTCTCTCTGAGTTTAATTAGGGATTCCCGCATGAGTACGGATGGAGGTTGTTTATTGGAGCATGGAGAATTTACCAGTCTATACTATTGAACCAGATGGCCCTACCCCGACAACTGTTAACTACCCATAGACCCTCAAGCTGGGTCCTCAGAAGCCTATCTCCCACGCATGATGGGATGCTGAAAGTTCACTCCTGTGCAGGTCTGAGTGTGGTGGTCATGTGGTGTCCAGGAGACAGGACTTCCTGCTCTTTCCACAGGTCAAAGGCTCTCACAGTCTCTCCCCCTCTTCCATAATCTTCCCTGAGCCTTGGGGGAGAGGGTGTGCCATGATTATTTTTGGATGAGAACAAATCTATCCATTTCAGAACAGATGGTTTGATGTTCATCTACTTTTATTTAAGGAGATAATTGAATATTCAGATATTATCATTATAAAATATTTATATAAACTAGAAAACATGGCATCTGTACTAATATGGCAATAATTTAAAACTGTGGTAGATGGCCTTCAAAGATGGTGTTCAATGACTGTCCCATTCACAGTCACTTCTTGCATGTAATCCACTGCCTTTGTTGTTGGATGGACACAACGATGCACTACTAAACCAATCAGCTTCTCTGCCACCCAGAGGGCACAGCTACGGCTTTTTCAATGACTCCTAGTCATGGAGAGATGTGTAGAAAAAATTAAGGAGGACTGAGGTCAGGAGAACTGGTCAGGGGAGCCCAAGACGAGGTGTTTAGATCCATACAAAGGTGGCATTTTTATCATTTAACAGAAATGACACTGTGGGAGATACTCGCTCTGACACTCCTGCTTCTTGGTAATGGCATGCTCATGACAAAGCTGTGTGTACTGGCACTCATGCTAAGCCAGACTAGCGTTTACTCAAACATGGCTGCCATCAAGTGATGGTTTGAATCTGAAATGTGCCCCCAAAGCTTATGTGGCAAAGGCCTTCTTTTCAGTGCAGAACTGTTCAAAGAAGATCCTCTGGGGAGGTGACTGTCACGAGGCTCTGACTTCAGCAGCAAATTACCATGGATGGATTCATAATTTGATGGGTATTGAAAGGTAATGGAAACAGGAGGCAGGACCCAGAAGAAGGGGGCAGGTCCTCAGGCCTTTAAACAGTACATTTTGTTCTTCCTCCTCCTCCTCTTCTTCTTCCTCTATCTCCTGCTCTACCTCCACCTCCTCCTCAACCTCCTCCTTCTCCCCCTCTTCCTCCTCCTCCTCCTCTTCTTCCTCCTCCTCCTCTTCTTCCTCTATCTCCTGCTCTACTTCTACCTCCTCCTCCACCTCCTCCTTCTCCTCTTTCTCTTCCTCCTCCTCCTCCTCTTCTTCCTCTATCTCCTGCTCTACCACCTCCTCCTCCTCTTCCTCTTCCTCCTCCTCTTCCTTCTTTTCCCTCCTCCCTCTCCTTCCTCCCTCCCTCCCTGCCTCCCTGCCTCCCTGCCTCCCTGCCTCCCTGCCTGCCTCCCTCCCTTCCTCCCCCAGCTTTCTGGGCCACCATGAATTAACAGCTTTCACGGTCCCATTTGTATATCATGGTAGACTGACTATTTGCAACCTCACCTCAGGTCTCAAAGCACTGAAGTCAGCTGACCACTGACTTAAGCCTCTGAAACCACCATGAGCCAAACAAAAACTTTTCTCTTATGAGTTGTATTTCTCACGTATTCTGTTACATTGAAAGAAATCCAGCTGACACGCACCCCTTGAGTTCAGTGCTTGCTTTCAAGGAAAACCAAGGTTCTATGGCACTGTTCTTGGGGCATCCATGCTTGTCTCAAAATCTGTCCCAAACTGGCTTCTTTCTGGGGTCGACTAAAGTGTGCTGCAGTATCTTCAGTTCATCCCTAACCTTTCTCCCAGCGAACCTCCTAAAATTCTTGGTGGATCCTTTATTGCGTTCTCCAGTTCTTACAGAGTAAGTTTTAGAGCACTTAGTTCATACTCCGGGACTATGTGCCAGACGTACGGGTTCCTCTGGATGTCACACTTCTGCCAGTCACAATCCCTGTACTCCGAGGGCTCGGTGCCTGCCAGGCCTCCAGCCTGCCAAGCACACCATTACTACCAGTGCAGCTGAAGTCAATGCCACAGCACTAAATGTCACTTGTGCTCTTACCACCAGAAAACCAGAAAGGCAGTTACTGTGTCCCCGGTCAGAACTGCATCTACATTTAGTGGAATGGCTTGGGGTAAAACTTAACAGCTCTTTGTAGAGCCGAGGAGCCCTACTCACTGTGCAATGCTTTGAAAGAGGCACAGTAGGCAGAGATGGGAAGGAATCTTCCGTGGGACCTGGGTATCAGAAGGCATAGCTGACAGGCTGGACTCAGACCAGAGCCTTGGGAAGGGAGCCAGCCTTTCTCCACTGTCTGTCTCTTTGGGTAGATGTGACATTAGTTCTGGATGCCTCATTTGGAAATTATTAAGTGAAACACAGTCAGGAGACTGTGGCTAGGACAAATGACCAGAGAGTCTGGAGGAGGAGGGTTGAGGCAAGAACAGACACTCAGCTGTTCAGAGCAGCCAACAACACCAGGCAGGAACATGGCCACACTACTGACCGCTTGAAGGACTTACCTACAGAAGCAGCCCAGCCTCCATCCCTGGATGGCCCCATGTGCTGTCAACTTCAAGTGCTGAGACAGGAAGTGGAACAGGAAGCAGGGGTGTCTAAAGAGGAAGAGATCCCAGGATGAGACAGTCACAAGTGTCTCCCACCTGTAGCTGTAGGACCCTGGCAGTGGGTGATGCAGGGGCTGGAACGGACTTTGTGGTCACCTTTTCCGAACCCAAGAGACAAGACTTGCCTCCGTCAGAGGCATCAGCTCTGCAACATGGGAGTTTGTGGAAAGTCACTGTCCTTATTAGTCCTTGCCTCTGAAGTGCCCTTGTCTCCACACAAAGACCTGCCCGCACACAGATAACTCTAAGCAAATGTTCCATTTGTGTGAAGAGCTCCTTCTGTTGACCGTGTGTATACTACAAATCTTACTGATTGCTAAGCGGAGTGAAGACTCTTGAGTAATCTCACCAAGATCCTCCTCACTATACAGAGAAAGGAAATAATGTAGGTAAACATAACTCAGAAACCCATATTCTTTCAAACAAGAGTCAGTATCCAAGAGATCCCTGTTCAGAAAATAGTTGCATGAGGAAGCTTCTCTAGTGAGACTTGAGAGATTCGTTAATTTATGGTATAACAATGAGTCAATAAGAGTCAGAAATACTATAACTATTTAGTAGAAAACTAGTTTTAAGCTTTATTATGTTGTGGTCCAATATAATACATGGAATTATTTCAAATTTTTGTATTTGTTGAGGTTTGTTTTGTGTCCCAGTATATTGTCTATTTTAAAGAAACTTTCATGGGTTGCTGAATAGAGTATGTATTCTTTGGTGCTTGGGTAGAATATTCTGTAGATTTTGTTTGGGTCCATTTCATGTATGACAATATTTAATTCAGTTGTTTCTCTGATCATTCTTTTTCCAGTTAACCTGTGTATTGGAGAAAGTGGGATATAAAAGTCACCTCTATTTAAATTTTTTAAAAGTAATTTTTTTCTATTTCATGTGTGTTAGTATAATGCCTGCATGTATGTAAGTGCACCTATGTTACACAATGCTTATGGAGGACAGAAGAGGGCATTGGATCCTCTGGAACTGGAGTTATGGACAGTTGTTACCTGCCATGTGGGTGCTGGGAATCTAACCCAGGGCCTCTGCAAGAGCAGCCAATGCTCTTAACTGCTGAGCCATCTCTCCAGCCCTGAGGTTACCTACTATTATTGACTTGGGGTAATCTGTATGTTGCAACCCACTAGTACTCATCTTATGAGTTGAATGTACCAGAGTTTGGTGCATATATGTTCAAGATTGCAATGTCTTTTTGGTCGACTGTTCCCTTGATCAGGGTGAAGTGACATTCTTCATCTGTTTGATTAATTTTAGTTTGAAGTCTCTCTTTTCTGATATTAGGAGAGCAGTGCCTACTTGCTCTTTCATGACAGTTGCTTGGCAATTTTTCCCATCCTTCCACTGTAAGGTGCTCCCTGTCCTTGAAGATAAGATGAGCTTCTTGCAGACAACAAAAGGATGGGTTTTATTTCTTAATCCATTCAGCTAATCTGTGTCTTTTGATTGGAGAGTTGAGGCCATTGATATTTAAGGTTATTGTTGAGAGTTGTGTATTGGTTCCCGCCATTTTGTTTTCTGTGTTCCTTTTTCTATTTCCGTAATTATAGCATCATTTGTTTTCTTCCCATAGTCTTTTGAGTATGGTTTTCCATTCTTCAGTCCTTTATATTGCTTCCAGTATTCTCTGTTGGGGTGGTTTGATGGAAAATACTTCTTTCAACTTATTTAATCATGGAAGATTTCCCTTTCCCTTTCGACTATAATAGAGAGTTTTGTTGAATAAAGAAATCTACCCTGGCATATTTGTTATTTGTAACTTGGAATATATTGCTCCAGGCTCTCCTGGCATTTAAAGTTTGCATTGAAAAGTCAGCCGTCATTCTGAGGGGGTTTCATTTAAATGTAACTTGTTGTTTTTCTCTTGCAGCCTCAGGACCCTCTCTTTGTTCTGAGTATTTAGAGTTTTCACTTTGATATGCCCTGGAGAGTTTCTTTTCTGGTCCTGTCTATTCAGTGTTCCATGCGCTTCTTGTATCTGTATGGATATGTCTTTCCTTAATTTAGGGAAGTTTTCTTCTATAATCCAGTTGAAGAGCAGATCAATGCCATTAAGCTGAGATTCTTTTCCTTCCTCTCTGCCTATAATGTGAAGATCTGGTCTTTTCACGTGTCTCACATTTCCTGCATATGTGTCCAATTCCTGTGGCTTTGTAAAATTTTCATATTCTTTGCTTGAGTGATCCATTCTTTGGCTTTATCATCAAGTCTTGATATTCCATTTTCCATTGGTTCGTTTGTTTCTTGTCTTATTAGAGTAGCAACATCAGTGTTAGCGATTCTTCTTATGTTACAGTCCTCACATTACAGTCTTACATTTTCTTAGAACAATCTTACTATAACTGATTTTTCCCTGGGTACGCAACAGCTGATAGAATGGAATAGGGCCAAGAAGGCATCACATTGAAAAAAACATTTATATGCCAGAATATATTCTGGACATAATTTTGTCATCTTCATGCATCCTCAGCCTCTCAGCACATCCTAGCTCTACAGTGATGATAGTTCAGTATCCCCTACATGAATATTCTAACCACAAGTATAAGAAGGTGCCTAATAAAGGCTTGACGCAAATGCAGTGATGTTAGTAGTTGTGAGAAAAATACCTTATGTAATGCTTAGCGATCTGTCTTCTCTGTGATGACACTTGGAAAGTGTTTATTTAATAAACGTCTAACTGAAAATCAGTTCATTGTTGGTCACCGCAGAGTTTCAGTCTTTTGGTGGTGAAATGGAAAGACTGTGGATTAGGACTGCAACAAGCCGCTTTTATGTCCTGACTGTGTTCTTACTCCAGGATGTTGGGGAAGCTGTTCTGCATTGCCAGGCTCCCTTTCTGTCACCTGCAAAGTGGGATGAGGACAGTGTGCCACATGCCTCGTGAGTAAGTAAGAAGTAATGAAGAAGTCAAGGACTATGCTAGTACCTCTGTCTTGACCCTTGAGCCAGTTCATTTGAGCCATCAGGTTGACCTTACTTAGATAAGTGTGATAAGTGCTTGAGATCTGCCTTGACTTTCCTGGGATGTTCAACCTAGAACTGGGATCCAAATACACCCTTTCCTCCCCTGTGTTGATTTTCTCAGGGTATTTTACCACAGCAGCATAAAAAAAATAGGATGGTCCTGGCACTTCATTTTAAAGATTTTATTTTATACATATGAGTGTTTTGCCTGTGTATATATATGTGCACCATATGCATGCCATACCCATGACAGCCAGAAGAGGGTGTTGTGTCCCCTGGAACTGGAAATACAGATGGTTGTGAGTTACATGAGGGTGCTGGGAACTGAACCTGGGTCCTCTGCAAGAGCACCAAGTACTCTTAACTGCTGAGCCATCTCTGAAGCCCCAAGGCAATTATTTATTTTATATTGGTAATGATTTTCTTCAAATTGTGAAGTTAATTTAAGCTGAATATATATATTTTTAAATTTACACATATTAAAAATGAAATGCAGAATTCTATGTCAAGTAAAATTACATATCAAGTTGAAAAAAAAACCCCAAAACCCCTTCTTTTCAGAAAAATTTAAGGAATTTTGTCTATAAACATTACCACGAAGAAATTTAAGAGAAGGCTTTCAGAGAGAGAAATGATATGTGGGCAAGAAACTCATATGCACGTTGAGAGAAGAGGTTTTAAAAAGGGAATAAAAAGGTAAAAAAATCATGTATTATGTATCTTAAAATTATTTTAGTCAGCAAAGTCATCTTGTAATTCTTTGAAAAATTCTGGGCCTCCTATTTTACCAGCTGTGTCATAGTCAGGGCAAAGAATAAAAATTTCAAGGACAGCATGCGAGACTGTTGTTGGCTAGTGTTGTTGATCTGTTATTGCAAAGAAATAAATGTAAGTAAGGCAACTTGAAATTTAGTGTATAGCAGGCAGAATAGTTCCGGAATTGCTGGTGGTCTCAGGTTATTCAGATTACTTTCCCTCAATACCAAAGCAGTCCAGGCCCATTGTGTTTGAATAATCTTGTACAGAGAGGGAGGCCTGAGGGTCTGTCTCACATTTTTAAAAATTTTATTTTTATTGAACTTTTAAAATTTCACACATTTCCCACTCAAATCCAGACCCCCTCCCCAATCCATGCCTCTCTGTACCCCCCACTGAACCCCATGCACTCTGTCATACATGCTGAGTCCCATTCATTCAGGTATTTGTACCCAAATGTCCTTCAATGTAAATGCATCCACTGAAGCCTAGTCAGCCCATCCAGTGGTGGTATGTAAATCATACTCTCCCTCACCCAGCAGCAACCAATCTCAAATACGTCTTCATCTAGTGCTGCCCACAACCTATTTCTCACATCCCCTTTGGGTCCTTGTTTAATTGAGCTGACATGGGTCCCATGCTCAATGCCACTGCTGCCACAGGCTCACATGAGCAAGCCTCCAGGAGTCTGGAAGCCTCTACCTCCCTGTGTTCATGAACCAACCCTGGCTCTTACAATCTTTCTGCCTCCTGTTCCACAGCTGTGGGTGGGTGAGGTTCCGTATAGGAGTCCCATCCTAGACTCTAAAGTCTCTTATTCTCCAAAATTCGGCCAGTTGTGGCCTTCTGTGTGCATCGCACCCTGATGTACATGTAAGCCTCACTGGTGAGAGTTGAGGGGTGCATTAGCCCTCTCTCTACCCCTTATTCCGTTATGTCCCATGAGTCTTAGTTGTTTAAATTTTTGAACCCACATGATGTAATTTCAGATTTACATTTTTAGGTCCGTATGTCATTCAAAAGCTTTCAAACTCTGGGACATTTCAACCTGGTTTTATCCAAACAATTGTTCACTTCAATAATGGCTCCTTGGTGCCATTTTTTTGAGTGGAGAACATTAGTCAAGTCTTGGTAACACAATATTTTTAAACATCCAGTGACGATTGTTGTAGATTCTAAATTCATTTTCTCTCTTTTATTGTGACAGTTTCTTACATACATATGTACAATATGTAATGATTACACCCTCCCTGTTCACTACCTCTGTTGTAAAATTTCCTTTTCCTTTGAAATCCTTCTGGGACCTAATCTCCCAGTGCTACCCCATTAGAGAAAGTGATACCATCCTTTCAACAACCAGCAGTCATTGGCTCCTCAGGAAGGGATGGGCCCTCCCAGGCACCTCCTCTATCCATGTTGAGAAGCTGAAAGAATCATGTACAGGTGTCCGTAGTCGCTATGTGTCTGATGCTAAAACAAAGGGTTAGGCTATGAAGTGCTGTAGATGATAGAAAGCTCTGGACATTCAACCTGAAGACCAAGGTCCCGTATCTGTGAGGGTACAGAACACCACAAGGCGGCTGCCTGTATCTGTGAGGTCACCACCAAGATCAAGCGGACGGTTCCCCTGGAGCAGTGAGACTGTGATCATCAGCTGACCACAGAGCAGTGTGAGCTCAGGCTGCAGGGAGCCCAGATGGGCTGTAACCTTCCTTTGTACATGTGAATGGACATCTCCAATTGACAGCATAATACCATACTTGACTCCATGTGACCATACCTAGGAATCAGGCTGTGCCTGGGAGCCCTCCACTCAGGATTTCCTGGTGCCCATCTTGTCTGATAAAGAGAAAAATCTCAATTAGGAGGACCTATGTCAGGTGATCTCCTGGGGTCTGACATAAACTCTTCTTTTTTAATTTAATTTTTGCAATTTCCATACAATATAATTTGATGACATTTATAGCCCCTTTCCTATCCACTGGTCAGTTACTCATGTGAACTCACAAGCTCTTCTTTTAGCTGAAGAAGCTGACAATTATGCCTTCTTTAGGAAGCCCAATGATAACAGTTCTTGGCAGCCCTGGAGTGCTTCAGAATGGAGATCCAGCCTTTGGGCACAGCACCATCTCTGATCTGCCAGTCCACACAGCCCAACACCCCTCTGATGATGCCTGAACTTTCTCTTGGCTTCCACCAGGTTACCCAAGGCTAGTCCAACTCTCACTCAGTAGATTCTTCTCAGTCCAAAATATGTTCCTAAACCACTTTATGATCCTGTAAAACATAGACATTGCATTATGGGAAGCAGGATGCCAAAAGCATGTTGTGGACTTTGAAGACCTGAAAGGCAGGATCAAGTCCAAGGCTGAAAGCTGTAGGAGAGGAAGTGCCAGGCGTAAGCATAGGCTCCACTAGAGAACGCAGCTTCCACTTTGAGAGTGCAGCCCACGCTAACCTAATCAGCCAACCTAATCTGCCCCGGACCTAGAGACTGATGACGCGAGCGGCCTGGATGAGGGGATCTGTCAGGGAGTGACACACAAGCTTATGGGACACTGGGGGCAGGGGGAGAGCTATATAAGGCCCTCCCTTTCCAGCAATAAACGAGTCTGCAGCACCTCGCCTAGTGCCTGCTTCCACCCAACTCCCGGTGTCTGTGTGTTGACTCCGTGCTGCTCACCCCCACCTCAGCCAGAACCCTCACTCCCTGCAGTCCCTCATGGGCTGGACCTGTGAGGAAACCTGCAACAGCTGGCACCCAAACAAGGTTCCCATCCCCCTGGTGTTGGCGACTCCCCCAACTTCGGTTCGTTTGGTGAGTAGGCCCCGGGTTTTGTCTGTCCCTTTGGCTGCTTGAGGGTGGGCAAGTGGCCCCCTCCTCTGTCCCCTCTACCCTGTTTGTCATATTTGTTGTTAAATCAGGGAGGCACACTCTGCCACATGGTCCTGAAGCTCACGTGGGCACCTTTCCCCTCTTGGCTTGTCCTGGTGAGTTCCAATAAGGGCTGATCCACCCCGAACTCAGAGCCCAGGCTTTGGGTCATCCTGTTGCCTGTCCTGGAGACACCGTGTGAGCATACGGCTGAAGGGGTCATGGCCTTCAGAAGTCCTTCACTAAGCACAAGATATTTGGATCCAATACACCTTTTCATGTCAGGGCAGTTTACGTCCGAGTGGCTCACGGTCCTTCTTTGCTTCACTTGTGCCTCTTGGTAGTCACCCTTGCCTTTTACTTTTGTGGTGAGCTCGAAAAACCTTCAATAGAGAACCTGACACTGTTGTGCTCCCCTTTCCCCTCCATAGCATCTAGCCATTATTGCCGGCCTTAAAGCCTCTTCCCCCAGCCATCTCCTCCTCCCGGCTTGCCGCCTCCTCCTCCCATAGCAGCGGTGCCTGCCATGGTGCCGAGCCGCTCTCCCGGAGCTCGGGTGGGGGCTAAATGGGTTGTGGCAGCGCCGGCGATGAGGCCGAGCTGGGGCCAGGGCACGGAAGGCAGAGGCGCTGGCTGGGGATGGGGTCGCAGACGCTGCAGATCCTCTGGCTTGGGGTGTGGGCTGCGCTGAGCGGCGGCTGGTACTACCACCCACACTAGGCCACCTTCGCAAATGCGCTGTACCTCTACCTGTGGTTCTTTCTGCTTGGCCTGCCCTTCACCTTCTACATAGCCTGCCCATCACTTACTGCCCCTTGGCAACCCGTGCCTGCCTTCTGGTTAATGTCAGCCCAATGCTGCACAATAGCCATGGGTGCCCACCCCTCTCACGGACCTTGCACTCATCCACAAAGCCGCCAACTAATCAGGACCTGACTCCCCATATTTTGAGCATGATCTCCGCTCAAAAAATCCTCTCACATTCTGCCCTTCCTGGTATCCTAGCTCGGGGGACTGCTGCCACGGATGCCCTGATCATGACAGTCCAGTCTAGCCCGTTAGAACAAGCAAGAGCTTTACATCAATAATTCCACCTGTCCCCTCAGATTATTCATAAACTCCTCCCAGAAATCCCTGTGTCCCAATGCAAGCACGTTGTCCACTCATGTGCTACCTGTGCCCCACTCATGCCTCTGGGGCCCCTTAACAGGGGAGGAGTGAATCCCCATGGTTTGATACCCAATGCCATTTGGCAGATGGATGTGACTCACTACTCCCCTTTTGGGAAATTGAGATTCATTCATGTTAGAGTTGACACATGCTCCTCCCTTACTTATGCTTTAGCTCTCTCAGGGGAAAAGACTATACATGCCATTAAAGCTATAAAGTTTGCCACGTTAATCATGGGTGCACCTTGAGTGCTTAAGACTGATAATGGGCCTGCTTATTCCTCTCAAGAATTCAATAAATTTGTTTCCTCCTGGGAAATCAAACATACTTTTGGTATTCCCTATAACCCGCAAGGACAAGCCATTGTTGAAAGGACCAACAGGACACTTAAGTCCCTCCTGGCTAAAAGCTCCTCAGCTGAGGCCAAAGGCGACCCTCACCTGGCTCTTACTGAGGCTTTGTTCCACCTTAATTTCCTCATGTTTGATGACCCGGGATTCAGTCCAGCATACAAACATTGGTCCTTCTTGCCTTAGGCTAAGCCTCTGTCACTAGTTAGGTGGAGGGATCCGATTTCATCCTGTGGCAGAAACCAGCTCCTCGTCCTCACACGAGGATGAGGATATGCTTATATTTTTCCACAGGATGCTACAACCCTCATCTGGATTCCATTGAGAGACATCCGGCCAGCTACAGAAACCCATCTGGAGACCGGACCCGACTGCGAGTTTGATAAGCCATAACATCCTTTTCCAGCTTTGTTATCTTTGGAACCCTTTTGTCCTTTGGCTGTGCTTCTTCCCAGGCTTCATATCTCTGGGCACTGGTCCCCTTACCACCTCTGATCCTCGCTGTAGATGAACAGTCATCCGCTTTCCCAGGTCTCTTTACTACTAAGGAATCCCTCAGTCTCCCCACCATGGAATTGATTCATGCGTCCATTCCCATAAATGGCACATGGTCCCTTGCAGGATTGCTCTGCTTCAGCCCAGTCCTTAACCCCTCTTCCCCTGATGTCTCTCGCTCTCACTCCCTCTTTAACATCACAACAGGTGACTTTCATGGAAACTGGAGCCAGGGCTCCTTATGGGACCTCAAAATTTGGTCTCCCTTAGTAAAAGACACTTCAGAGACTACAGTGTCCATCATGCCCCCTGGGGCCACCACCCCTCCACTCCCCAAGGGTCAGGCATCCTCCATGGACCTGGTGCCCTCCCACCTATAAACTTCCCACCACATTGCCCTTTCCTATTCCATGGGAACACTGCTTCCCGCTCACTCCTGGAGATACGCTCCCCTTTACGGACACCTGCAGGTTTCCTCCCTGGCAGCCTGGAGACACCTTGTCTCTACAACCCCCCCTGAGGTCCAGCAGGTCTGGCTTGCAGACATCCGAGAAGTGGCTGTGTAACTTCTTGCCCTCCTCCTCCCTCACAGGGTCATGGCAGAGGTCACAGCCTTCGAGGGCTGGTTTTCAATGACAGGTAAGATCCTGAGGGTCAGGACGACCTAAGACAGGCACAGTCCATCAAGCTGGGTGTCCTCTGAGGTGGGGCCAGCTATGTCGAGGCGAAGAACCTTGGTTCCCACTGACCTTTCTATAATAAAAAGGGATGGATGTGTAGGAGAGGAAGTGCCAGGCTTAAGCACAGGCTGCACTAGAGAGCACAGCTTCCGCTTTGAGAGCACAGCCTGTGCTTCCACAAAATAGCCAACCTACAATCTGCCTGGATGAGGGGATCCAACCCAGATGAAGGGATCTATTAGGAAGTGACACACCAACTTATGGGACACTGGGGACAAGGGGAGAGGTATATAAGGCTTGCACTTCCCAGCAATAAACGAGTCTGCAGCACCTCGCCTAGTGTCTGCTTCCACCCGACTCCTGGTGTCTGTGTGTTGACTCCGTGCCTCTCACCCCCACCTCAGCCAGAACCCTTGTTCCCTGCAGTCCTTCATGGGCTGGACCCATGAGGAAACCTGCAACAGAAAGTAACAGGAGTGATGCAGGCTGGGATTAGCATGGAGCCCCAAATCCTACACAGAGCACAGAAGAAGATGGGCATGGACACAATCTAGGAAAATAAAACAGTAGTCTTCAACACATAACCTAGAAACTCTGTGTTCCAACATGTGCTCAGGCATGGAGAGAATTTGGACATGAAGTGGACTGTGCACACCAGGTATTTCTGGGAGTGTTCCAAAGCTAACATGTAGGTGTCAGCAGCACCATGTTCTCCCCAGAGGCTCAAGGAAGAACCCTATTCTTGCCCCTGCTAGGTGTTCTGTCGTGTTCCATGTTTGTGACTGAAGCCGCCACATCCACCACCACAGCTTTGTCAGTTCTCCTGTCCTGCATGTTTGCTCTGTCTTCTGGAAGGACAGATGTGATTGCATTTCGGGTCCACTCAGTTCATCCAAGAAAATGCTCCCAATCTCAGAAGACTAAACTATCACACCTGCAAAGACTTTTTTCTGCCACATAAATTAATGGTTCCAGTGATTCATAGGAAGGCTTACCACTTTGGGGGCCATTTTACCAGCGCTAAGTGGTTTGAAATGATTTCATTGGTATTAGACTTATCTTTGAATTTGCACATAATTCTGTATCTCGTCTAAAATATTAAGATGTAGAGGCCATTTTCTGGGTGCCTTTGCTGGAAATTGACACAGGTGATTTCTCAGGGTGCGAACTTGTAATTTTTCCTACTCAGCAGTTGGTCAAAATGTTCTTTAATTTGCTGTGTGCTTACTGCATTTTATTTTCCAAATGTGATGCCACTGGGCTGGATAACTGAAAAGACAGGACGATATTCAAGGCTCTGGGCTTCTCTCATCCAGCAGCTCCCACCCAGCCTTGCTCATTAGGAGATCCTCCTCAAAGACACCTATCAATGCCAGAAGGCTGCCATGGCTTGTGCAGAGCCTGCGTAGCTGTTCTTAAAGACACAGAATATAAAAACACTTGTGAGACAAGTTAAAATTTTTGGAAAAATGTTTGAGTGCTTTGTGTCACTAATGCCAAGCAGCACCCTTGAGTGGACTTGGGGAATGTGGCACTCTTCCTCTGAAGGATTAAAGATGGAAGATGTGGCATTGTGTGAGACCACATGAGCACTGGGAGCTCTGGAAAATTCAACAGTCTGCACTGTTTGGGTAACATTTCTGAGAAGTGCTGTAAAGGCTCCTGGACGAAGAAAGCCACTTCTCATTTGGAAACGATCAGAACATTTATGGCTCGTTAGCATGATATCAACAGAGCAAAAGATGCAGAGATTGTGTCCCGTTGCGTAACAAGTGTTTGGGAGGAGTGAAAATTGCAACACTTACTGTCAACTGTGGTTAGAGTTTGAAAAGATGAGCACATGTTCCCTGCTCCACACTTAGAATGTATTAAGAGGCAGGGGAGAGGTCAAAGAGATAAAGAACAAAATAGCCACCTGTGGTGGTTTGAATGAGAACAAAACAGTGCAGGAAAATCAACAGTCCAGTGAGGGAAGAGCCAAAGAAGGAAGTGAGTATCTGAAGACCAGCATCAGCAGGACCTCACTGCGCTTGTCAGTGCACATGGGAGTCCATAGGTGAGCATGGGGGTCCATCAGTGAGCATCGGGGTCCATCAGTGAGTATGGGAGTCCATCAGTGAGCATGGGAGTCCATCAGTGAGCATAGGGGTCCATCAGTGAGCATGGGAGTCCATCAGTGAGCATGGGAGTCCATCAGTGAGCATCGGGGTCCATCAGTGAGCATCGGGGTCCATCAGTGAGTATGGGGGTCCATCAGTGAGCACCGGGGTCCATCAGTGAGCATGGGGGTCCATCAGTGAGCATCGGGGTCCATCAGTGAGCATCAGGGTCCATCAGTGTGCATCATGGTCCATCAGTGCACATGGGGGTCCATCAATGCACATGGGGTCCATCAGTGAGCATCAGGGCCCATCAGTGAGCATCAGGGTCCATCAGTGAGCATCGGGGTCCATCAGTGAGTGTCGGGCCCCATCAGTGAGCATCGGGGTCCATCAGTGAGCATCGGGGTCCATCAATGAACATGGGGGTCCATCAGTGAGCATCGGGGTCCATCAGTGAGCATCGGGGTCCATCAGTGAGCATCGGGGTCCATCAGTGAGCATCAGGGTCCATCAGTGTGTATAGGGGTCCTGTAGTGATCATAGGGGTCTGGCAGAGGCATGAAGGCAGTTGGCCTAATGAAGTGAATCTCCCCATTTCCACTCCCTCCAATCCCCTCCCTGAGGAAGCTGAGATCACCACAGACACTGGTACTGAGGCAGAGAGAGGGAAGACAAAGTTAGTGTGTATTTTGAGTTTCCCTGCAGTGCCTCCCAGGACCATACCCAAGTCCAGTCAATGGACCAACAGCTGGGAAGAAGCTTCAAGAAGGCCATCAGGCTCAGACCAGATGAAGAGGGAACTGGAGCATCAAGCAAGAGCCGTCAGCAAGAAGGATACTTTTCTATCATGATTCAAATCAGGGACAGCATGTGGCACTTTAGAAAGATTCCCTTAATCATGATTGGTTTGCTTGAAAGGATCTACAATAAACAGTTTTGATAAACTGAAAACGAAAATCCTGGGCGGTTGGAGGCAACTCAGTAAAACAGTGTGAACCTTGCAAAGCTCCAGGGATTCTGATGACGTTTTGTAAAACAGTAAGTGCAGTAATCTGTTTTATCTCAATTTCAACATTTGTTGAGTAAAATGAGGCAGAGTCTATGGAATCTGTGTGCAATGGAAGAAAATAAAGTCATTTTTGCAAGCTGGAAAAGCTGCCTTCTGTAATTTATTCTGATATTATTTTAATGACAATTTAAATGTCATTGTATGTCATGTAAGAAATATATTTCAAGCATTAGCTACAAATTTAAATATTAAGTGGATCAACTAAACAGAAAAATATTTAAAATCTGTATTAATTATTCTTGTGTAAAATTGAGTTTGTTGATTGAGCATTTGTTCTTTCACTGAACACTGGAACTATGTCCAGGGACACAGAGTCTTCTAGAGTTTGATGTTACCGAAAGGACAAACCCCACAGAAGTTCATACCTTGATGACATTTGCTGCTAAACATGAGCTATAAATCATTGACAAGGCCAAAATGCAAAGGAGAGTATGCTTAACTATGTGAGAAGTTTCATGGAGGAAAACGCATATGGACGTGGGCAAGAAAAGTTTTGGATTTCAGTGGGAAGTTCATAGCTAGTAAGTGCTGCTAGTCAGGCCTCAGATAGAAGAAGACGCTGGACTGAAGACCCGAAGCCATCACAGTGAGCAGGAAATGGGGAGAGAAGTGCTCTAGGCACAGGGCCAGGAAGCCTGGCTACTGTACATGATGTGGCAGACACATCTCAGCAGTAAGAGGGGAACAAGTCGAGGTTGTAGGCTGATGGCTCCCGCGGTAGACAGGTCAGGTGGTGTGAAAGCATTTCCTCTGGAAAGCCACAGGAAGGTCTGAGTGATGGAAGTGTCTTCACAACCTTAGCCACAATGGCGCTCCCAGACACTGAGCGTGGACTGTGATGTTGGGAAGCAGGCTACGGTGGGGGAAGGGCACTGCGCAGATCCATGTCTAGATGATGTGACTTCTGTTTCAGGTCAGAGCCAATCCTCACTCTCTCCTTCCAGTAAAGAACAACTATAAAACTGGACAGGTTAAGTGAATCAATGGGTTTGGGGTATTGGATGTCACACAATATAAGATATGGATTCTGGGCAGAATCTGAACACGGAAGCTGATCTGGGGACAGCCTGGAATCCAGGCTACAAAGGTACCAGGAGGTGGTGCCATAACATTTGTGGTTATGTTGTCAGGTTAGAGATCAGGGATTGGAGCTTGTGCTGGTGTGGTTGGCGGTAGGGTAAGAAGACAAAAACATGGAAGCTGTGTAGGGAGGGACACGACAACTACCACGGAGCACACTCCTAGATGCTGTGCAAGGGCCTGTGGAAGGCTAAGAATGAGCATAGTAAGTCTGGAGTGCTTGGCTGTGTTGCAGTCCTGATGTTACAACCCAGCATGAACCTCACAGAGCACCTTGGACATCTACAGAGGCACCCAGGAAATGGCATGACCTATCATTAAGGGCCAAAAATAAATTCAAAAGTGAAATAGATCTTTATAAAGGAAAATAATCTGATGGGATCCACCAGCAACTTGACTGTTGTCCATAGGCAATGTAGCAGCCTCAATAGGAAGATTACCTCATATTTTGTAAGCTAGAACCTTGTATTCAGCATGTAAAAATTTACTAGACATGTAAGGAAACAGGAAAATAGTGTGTGCTAGTCACTCTCTTGTTGCCGTGATGGAAGACCACTGCCAAAACCACACTACAGAACAGTTCCAGACGGAGAGTCCATCATGGTGGGGAGGCATGGGACCAGCTGCGGAGCAGACAGGTGAGCAGATCACATCTTCCACCACACACAGGAAACAGAGAGAGAACTATGAGAAGGCCATGAGAGAAGGCTATGAGCACTCAAACTTCATGTCTGGTGACATGCTTCCTCCAGCAAGACTGAGCCTACTTATAACATCTGCAAACAGCACCACCAACGGGGGACCAAGCATTCAAATACCTGACCCCGGGGGACATTTCTCATTCAAACCACTACAAAGTAGGTATTGAAGTGATCCACTGTTTTGTCCTGTAGTGCTGTTCTCATAACCGCAGTGGCCTGGAACTCGCTATGTAGATCAGGCTAGCCCCAGTCTCACAGTGACCCACCTGCCTCTGCCACTCGCACCTGGCCCTATTACATTGTCCTGATGGATTTGTTCCCTTTGTTAATTTGTTGCGACTTGTTTCTTTTAACCGCTCTAACTAATTTTGGCTTGAAGTTTGCTTTTCCAGACAGATTTAGTGGCTGCTGCCCAGTGCTGGCTTCTTTTTGCTTGGAATATCGTTTTCTATCATCTTATTTTCAGTCTGTCCAAGTCTTTGCTAGTGAGGTGCATTTCTTGTAAACAAAAACAGTAAACAAACAGCTCTTGTTTTTGTTTATTTGCTTTGTTGTCCAGGTCCAGGCTGGAACTGTTGATATAGTCAAGGTAGACCTGGAAAGGACAGAGCTCCTCTTTCCCCAGCCACACAGGTGCCGGATAGCAGGCATGTACCACCAGGGCCAGGATGGCAGGCATGTACCACCATAACTAACTTTCAATCCTTTCAGCCAGTTTGTGTTTTTAAATTGTGGCGTTAAGACCATTTACATTTAGGGTTATTATTGAAACGTATATTGTAATTTCTCTGTTTTTTTTTTCTGGGTTTTCTGGGTTAGAGCATTAAAAATACCTGATTATTTGTGACTATGCATACTTTTAAATATTCTAGTTAGGTTTTTCTTCCTGAGCGCCCTCTTCTTACATTTCATAGACGAAGAAAAATAGTCCTGAAATAGCTGTCTTCAAACACAAAAACTGTATCTCTGCCCTGTACTTGCAGTTTATGCCTCACGTCATTATGTGTGTAGTATGTAATGTTGCTGAGTGTTCACAAAACCCTGGAAATGAGTATACAGGAGGAATCAAGTTGTTACTGTTGTGAATGAAGCCCACTCTTTTAATAATAAGTTGTCCAAGAGTTTTCTTTCTGGAGATGACTTATTATTTATTTTTATTTAATAATAAAATAAAAAACACTTTTACTAAAGGAAACAATCTTAAGCATTTAAAAAATAGGAACAACTTTTCTGCCAATGTGTTGAGAACTGAGAGGGTTTAGAAGTGGGGACGTTGCCCCAAATAGACCAATGTGTGCCCCAGTCCTCACCATCCCAGGCAGTGTCAAGTGCATCTAAAAGACGGTTCCCACAAAGAGATCCCACTGAATCTTTCTGCCTCCAAGGATACCAGGTTCACTTTTCCCAGCTGTTGAGAACATGGAAGGATCCATCTGTATCTGTGTATGACAGGCACTTGCCTAGTTGAAGTCATTCTTGAAGGTAAGAAAGCAATAGTAAATCTCAATGCTGCCATCACAGAAACAACAACAGCCATGTTGAAACCACACACCATGGTAGCTGCTGGAGCACACACAACGGGAGCACACACAACGGGAGCACACACAATGGGAGTACACACAGTGGGAGCACACACAACGGGAGCATACACAACGGCTACCCCGGCACTTCCATCCATGCCTCTGCTTTCTTGTGTGTCACTTACTACCCTGTTGATGTAGCTGCCTTTGAACTTGCCTGGTGGCTGCTGCTTATTGAGAGGATGGTTTTCAGACTTGAAAACACACAACACTGCAGACCAGGTATAGTCGGCATAGGTGGTGTTATCTCTGATGGGAGGCACTCAGCTGCACAGATGCTTACTTCTTGCTGTTTGGTGTAACACATAAAACTTGTTCCTGATGAGTGGACAGCTCTTTCTTAACCAGTGATCTGAGGACACGTGCCTCTACCGTCTTGTAAGGAGTCATGACCCCTAAGATAACGGGTGGATCTCCATGACATCTGCAGAAGGCAGGCGGACTTGGGAAATCCTGGGTGGCAAGGTCTTGTGGGCTAGGCATTACTGAAGGGAACACAGAGAACTTCATATCACTAAGTTCACATCGTTGGTTTGAATTCTGTCAAGTATGTGGCCACATCTAACTGCCAGGGACTCCTAAAGGTGCTGTCTTACTGTGTGCTAGAAGACACTGGCAGGAGCAGATGGAACCTGCCACTCCGGATTCCAGGGTGAATCTCATCTAAATGACCGGCATGCAAATGTGCACAACCCCACGTCAATTTTCGCTCTGGTTTTTCCCCGAGAGCTGATCTCATTCAGCCATGAAATTAACACTCAATCAACCAAGTCTGAGGGCTGTCTATCATAGGATAAGGCAGGGAATATTCTCTGAACATAGAAACAACTATCACCAATGTGTTTAGCTTCATGAATAAATTCATTCATACAATTACAGGAAAGAAACAAGGGGCAGAATTTAGGTTTTGCTACAGGGCTGCATGGCTTCTCCTAAGTTTAGTTCAGCAAAGGTGAGTAGATGCTTGCGTGGACAAAGTAGTCTCATAAAACATTACACACCAAAGCCAATTAATCCCATATGCATCTGGAATGTATTTTCAAATGGCTCTGCTTCTGTGAGAATTACACGCATTAAACCCCAGTGAAGAATCTGCATCTATAGCTTGTGGGGTCAAATCACCCACCGCCTTCTTACCCAGAACCGACTGGAGCAACACTGTGCTCGGCAGATAGGAAAGAACATGCTGACTTTAGTTGCTGAGTCTCAAGAGTGGAGGAGGCTGGTGCCAGCATCTGTGAACTACAGTCCGTCACAGACTCCATCAACGAGCTGCATTAAGAGGCCTTTCCTAGCCCCAGGCCGGGTCTGAAGGCACTTTACCACTGTAACAGGCTGTGCTTGTGGATTTTCAGACTAAACAGAGTGCTCAGTGACAAAGCAAACACATACACAACATGGATTTGTCAAATAATATAAATTCCAGCTTATAGCTGTCAACTTATAAAACTCAAAGCGCAACCAAACACCAAGACAACTTCAAAGGAATGATTCATACAGCATAGCATATTAAAATGTGCTGTAGTGCTCAGGAGAACCAAGCACAGCCGACGTCAGCGTATGCCCTCATCCATGGGCTCAAAACTGAACGGGACACTATCGTGTGGCTATGGGATGTGCTGTCATGGGGGAATATGATGTAGGAAAATCTAGTCATGGGGATACGATGTAGGAAAATCCATTCCTATGAGTATTAACTCAGTTCAGTTTCAAAGTGAAAGGAAAAATTAGTAACTAGGGAGAACTCAAGCTTCTCTCTTGCTAGAATGGATCTTTCTGGATTTCTGGAAACAAGATAGTGGATATCTAATGTAAGCATCTGATTCACCTGTTCTGATGTCTGATCTATCCAAGTTGGGGGAAACAAGGCCATCAGTAAGACATCAGTTTGTAAATTGACAGCTCTTAATGGGATGAGATCCTACATGCATGCGTATCAGCCATGGTTCCCTAGGGAAACAGAGAGCTGAATTAATCTATTCCTTCCTGTTATACTTTCTATCAATATACACACTCACTGAACAAACGTTCAGTAATGCTTCTGCCTGCCTCGATGCAATCCACTACCGTTCCGGTGGGAACTCAGCCTCGTTTAAAAGAGTGACTGTTTGTCTTCACCAGCGTGGAGTCCATCAATCATGGTCTCTTACTATTTATTCATTTCATCCGCTGTAGGACGTGCTTCGCTTCTGGATGTAGACATCGGGGTGTGAGGCCATTGGCTATCAGGAAAGCTTTTAGTGGTAATAAGGCCCTACATGTATTCAAGGTTCCCCGGAGAATCAGAGAAATGATGTAGAAAATACACAGATACACACATAGTTTTACATAGGATAATATTATATATGTGATTGTATATTTATCAAAGGGAGAGAGAGAGCAAGAGAGAGAGAGCGAGAGAGTGAGAGAGAGATGGTTACTGTAAGGGGATGGGTGATAAAATGACTACTGAGAATTATTCAAATCTACCACTGGGAACCTGGAGACCCAGGAGATCCAGTGATGAGGATTCCAGCATGTGTGCAAATCAAGACTGATGTCCAAGTTCAAGGATATTCAGAAGCACATAGAGAATCCTACCTGGTTCTGCCTGTGATCTACTCAGGCCACTCTGTGGATTCAGGGAGGCCCATTAGCACTGGGGACGGTGGGCTGCATGATGCAGCAGAAGACCGATGTTGATTTCACTCAGAAATAGGTTCTTAGATACACCAAGAGCAACTATGTGCCCCATGGCCTGGTCTGGGGGTGTACTAGGGCCACTGCCATGTGCTGTGCTCCTCATGACTGGCCATCACCACACTCGCAGGTCTCTGGAGGAACTGATCGTTGTTTCAGCAGAAAAATGAAGCATGTGACTTAGAATAATTTCTTGGGGCTGGAGAGTCTCCAGGAAGCACTGAAGTGTGTGAAGGAACAGAGGCAGAATAAATCCCTTTGCACGTCTCTGTCTGCCTCTCCCCAGGTCACCTGAGTGGGAGAAAGGAGATTTCTGTTTAGAGAGTGCAGTCAATGAGACCAGAAAAAGCGTGTTTCAGATTCCATATCGTCTGTGAGGATAAGACACCGACTTCTGACGAAAACGGATGGAGAAAGGAATGGCCATCCTGTTTTACCACAATGCTACATAATGCATTTGTTTCCAAGGGCCACTGTGGTCTGTTCCCACTTTCCCGTGTGCTTTACAATGTTCTAGGGAAATAAACAGATTCATTTGCAGTAGTTGTGCTGCATAAGGATGAGCTTTGTATCATCAAGTGATTTTGTCCTTGCGGTACGATTGCAGAGTAGCTTTGAATACACTCAGACTGTCACAGTGCCAGCAGACTGCATAACCCCATGAGGCCATGTTTGAGTGGCTTACCATGGGCTGCGATGTGATTTAGAAGGGAGGCCAGTACTGAACATGCAGTGGTTAAGGCAAAAACCCCTGGTCCACAATGAAAAAGGCTGTGTTTCCTCACTTCTAGATCCTAGTAGTTACTCATTTAATAATTAACAAGTTCAAATCCCCCAGGCACGGAATACTCCACTGTGTATAAAGTTGGGGAACTGGTTATGCTCAGCACAATCAACGATCCGGCCAGAAAAACTGTGTAAAGCGGAAATATGGTACGTGTTGTGATGTCAGTATACATATTGTTAATTGCAATCTTATTAATTGTACCCCAATACACTGAGTATCTTCAAAGTGCCAAATATACTTCTGAGAGTAAAATAGAGAGCCTTAATGCTGCATCTATGCTGCTAGACTCCTAGTGTCCTTGTGTAAAGAGACATCAGGCACATACTCTTTATTTCTTGACAGGGACTCAGCCCTAGTTTGCCTTGAGCTATATCCTCCTGCCTCCGTCTCTCCGATGCTGGGACTACAGGTGGCCTATACTACCATGCACCACCTTATAATGCATATTCTGGAACCAGTGAGATGACACAGCAGGTAAAAGTGCTTGCCACCAAGTCTAGTGACCTAAGTTCAATCCCTGGAACCTACATCATAGGAGAGAATCAACCCACACCAGTTTCCTTCTGACCTCCACAGGTCTACAGGTACAGAATGTGCCCATAAGTAAGTAAATAAACAAATAAACGGAATACCCTGTATGAACTCTTACAAATGCATAGTCTTTTTTATTTTTATTTTTTACATTTTTATTGAACTTTTGTGAATTTCACACAATATATGTTGGTCATATTTGGACATCTGGGGACACAAATTTGACTTGATAGGCCATGTATATGTAGACATACGCATATATGCATATTCTAAATGATGACGGTGGCAAAGGCAGAGGAAGAGAGCTCCAGGATGCTGAGAACGTTTATCCAAGCTCCTACACAGCAGGGGAGACAGCTCAGGAGAACTCACCCATGATGATGGTCCAGGGCAGCCTTAGGACCGCTTCTCCCATCTTGTTAGTGGGCTCTGCTTCTTGGTCCTGTCCACCTGCTTCTAACCAGGACAGTGATTCTGGACAGAACCTTGAGGCAGGGCTGTGTGTTTGCCTTCTTCCGTCATGCCTCTTCACTTGCCTTTTGTCCATTATTTGCAAAAATCACTTGAAAAGAATATATAAATCATCTTGACAAATCATTACCTTGTGTTACAAATTCTTTCTGATGAACTCTTGAGACTGGAGGGGGCCCCCTGCAGCTTTCATAGATGACCGGCCCAACCCAGAAAGCAGAACAGCCTGGCCCAGAAAGTGCTTTGTGATGGGCATATGTTCTGAATACCTTCAGAAATAGCATTTTTAATTAATTTAAAATGTTTGCAGAGGTCAGAAGAGGGTGTCAGATTACCTGGAACTGGTGTTAAAGATGGTTGTTGGCTGACATGTGGGTGCTGGGAACTGAACCCAGGTCCTCTGCAAGAACAGACAGTGCTCTTAACCACTGAGCTGTCTCTCTCACCCTAAACTAGTATTTTTAAACAGAAGATGTCTGCCTTTGCTGCGACTCAGGCATAGGAAACTGCTTACATGTCTGAGTTCAGGTGTGGGACAGGTATGAGCAGTAACTAAGTTCCCTTGCTAACTTAAGACTGGTAACGTGAGATAAGAAAGCCACCTTGTTTAATTAGTGGACCATCATTGCCACAGAGAATCTCAGAAAAATATCTGATGCTGTCTGTAATGAAAGACTCCCCCAAAATCCACCAGCTCCTGAATGGCACTGTCACCCAGTACAGTTCCCGCCTACACAGGACTACAACATGCATTTTTCTTTTTTTCTTTTTGAAACAGGGACTCACTATGTAGCACGGACTCACCCTGAACTCACTAGGTAGACCAGGGTAGACTTGAACCCACAGAGATCTAGCTATGTCTGTCTCCAGGTGCTGGGATTAAAGGAGTACACCACCAAGCCCTGCCTCAGAACTACAATTTGAATTTGTAATACCTTATTGTTTGACCTTGCAGGAATACCTAAACGGTTGGACTTATTTTTGTTTTTAGCATATATGAGAATGAGATACCAATAATCCTATTTTTTTACTCCTTCAGTGCTTAGTGGACATGAGTCCTGTCCTGGGCGTCTATTAAGCTGCTTTAGCAAAATCTTCATGATGAATGTAACCTGGCTGGTGGTTTGAAAACTGTGGACGTGGTATAGGATCATCTGGAGGACAGCTCAGTGCAGGATGGCAGGGCCTATGTGCAGAGGTCCTTAGTCAGTGGACCTTCACTTTCTGGATGATGCTGAAGTCACAGGTCCTGGGACTCCGTACTGAGAGGCATGGCTCTGTTTCTTCCTTTGTGACTTGGGCAGCATGACCAGAGAGGTCTGGGGGCTGTCCACTCCACTCCACTGTGGTTCGCACTACCAGAGCACAGGAGATGTCTCCTTCTTTCCTGCTTTATAGCCCAAGTGGAAAAATGAAAAGAGAAAAGACATTCTATTTGAAGTCAGTTTTTTTCTAAAAATTAAATTTTGAATTGAAAAAGGAGGATGGTCCCTGAGCTGTGGGTGGGTTAGGTTAGTATAGGAGTCCTAGCCAGGGACTTAACATGCATGGGGGAATGAATGCATGAGGTCTGACAAGGGGTTGTTCGGCATGGACAGGGGAGGGTGTCTAAATCTGATTAAGAACTACGGTATGAAATGTACAAAAGCTCAATAAAAATTAAGAAAAAAGGGGGTGGGCTGGAGAGAGGAGTCAGCAGTTAAGAGCACAGGCTTTCTTGCAGAGGACGTAGGTCCAGTTCCCAACATTCACATGGCCACTAACAACTGTCTATAACTCCAGTACCAGAGGATCTGACACCGTCTTCTGACCTCCATGGGCACTACATGCACTTGATGAACTTACATATATATGGGCAAAACACAGTTGAATGAAGACCTGTATATTCATGAAAAAAAATAAAAATTTGAAATAGTAAAGAGAGAAAAATAAATGCTTTGTTTTGCTTGCTTTCAACTAGATTACAGTTATATACTAGAATCAAAACCAATACTTCTAGGCACTGGTATTCCTTCAAGCCAACTAATCTATGGGCAATGCAGACTTTAAAGTGACCTATGTTACAGTTTTCAGTTGCTGATGGACATCCTACATTCAAAATTTCCCTAAAGGAGCCTTCTTAAATTTTAAGTGAACAAAAAGCTCAGATTGCTTGACCTTAATAGCCTTAATAACTCAACCACACACCCTATTCAAGTATGTGTGGACCCAGGAGCTCAGAGCCCGCATTACAGCTGACTGAAGTAATGTTCAAAACATCGGGAACTCCACCCATCCCGCACCCCCTCAGCTTCCACCTCAGCCTACAGGTGGCTTGCCAGAACATAGACCCAATTACCAGAAGACAGTCCAAGCAAATCAGGGTCCTGGAAAAACAGCTGGCACAGCAAACTGGGTCCCTTGGAGAGATCCTCCCTCACTCAAGCACAAAGGGAACACAAACATCCTATTTTTCTTGGGTTTTGACATTTTTCTTTTTCAACATTAGCAGAAAACATTCAAATGATATTTCTCAGTCAATAATGATCAGTGTAATTAATGTTTAATTGGTTACTTTCATACGATTGTGTATGATCCACAAGTGCAAATGGGACATTTTCTACCCATATATTTTACATTAATTTTCTTAGGTTGTTTTATAGACCCAGATTTTAAAGATAATAGTTTGTATATTTATCATCTTTGTGTTCCATGTGCCAGTTTTACAGTTTACTGACAGTTCATTCCACTTTGCGATTTAGAATTTATTAGTTTACTTTTACTCCCCATAAAATTAAAATGAGGAGGACAACTCCCACTTTTAAATTGTTGAGAAATTCTCCAGTTTATTATCAGACAGAAATAAACACCTATTTGATGTATGTAGAGTCACAGTAAAGGAAAAGGACAGGTCCCCCTTGGGGACAGGACAGAGAGGGCCTGTCCCCTTGATGATGACCTTGTTCCATTGTTTTTGTGTTAGGCTGAGCTGGGGAGACTTGTTAGGAAGAGAATTCTGCATCCTGCAAAGGGGATAAGCAGGAAAGAGACCAGGTGTTCCAGGACAATGAAAACCTGGGGTCACAAAATCTATAGCCAGGGCAGAAGAATGTTTGCAGAGAGGACAGAGGAGCTATTTTTCATAAGAAAATTCTGAATTATGGGAGTGAGTTCTTAATAAAGGGACACGGATCACAGATCCAGTTAGGTTAACCTCCCTGAAGGCAGCAGCTTCTTTTATTTTAATCAAGCGATCAGCTTTGCTGGATCCCATTCCCTGCAGGTTAATGAGCGCTCCACACGGAAGGAGTTCATTCAACTGCAGCAGCAGATGGACGATGTGCTTCCCGTGTCACCTGGCATGACATGCCCTTCTGCTATCCCTGTGTACACAACGAGACCACAATGCACCCCGTCAGAGCTGCCCCCACCAACCTGCTCAAAGACAAAGACCTGTACTGATTAATTGGGGTCAAGCAGAAGGGACTGTTCTCACAGTGTGCGACTCTGCCCTGGCCTTCCTCACGTGCTAACTGCTATTCAGCGGTTTGGACGAAGGCTCAGAACGCATGCCTGTAAGAGTTGCACATGACGCAGAATCGGCAGGGACAGCTGACGCAGGAGTTGGCAGAACTGAGATTCAAAATACATTGCAAAGAATGGGACTAGAACCGAATAAGCGAGGCGAAGGTGAGGTGGGACGGCATAAAAACCCGAGCTTCTAGTCGTTCTGGGGCAGGTGTGCACATGCCTGCCAACAAGCAGAGTTCTGCACCTTTCCAGAATGAATTTCAGGACACCTGAGCCTTTGTGTGCTGGTTTTAGGAGGTAGTGAGACAGTGTGTGTTACAGCCAGGCTGAGATGGCTGCCCTATCCTGAGCATCATGGCTTCCTTCTTGACGCTCCCAGTGTACACCCAGCAGAGGTACCTGCATGGAGGGGGTAGGGGGCTGGAGCCACCCCACAGGAGGAACTCTGGGCACAGATAACTTGGCAAACAGGCCTTTGGGGAAGCCTGGTGAGACTATGATGAGCACAGGCAGATAACGGTAGACAGCTGCGTTGGCATCAGGACTGTGGCCCTCCCGACCCTTCAGAAGGGTGGTTCATTGCTTGTTTTAGGCAGGAGGCTTGCAGAGGCTGGAGGACAATGCATGACACACTGCAGGGGTCATACATCCTAGAGAGAAAGGAAAGAGGACATCCCTGGTGATCTCCCAGGCCTTTCTAGCTGTTTCCTTCTCCCACGACCTGAGCTCATCGAGGACACAACAGTCTCACACACTGATCACGCACGTACAGAACCCACAGTTTGCACACACACTCACATCTTCAGAGCGCAGGGCCTGGGAGCAGACAGGGCAGGTCTGGGTCTAGGCCACAGCCTGATCTAGAGGTGGCTTTGGTCCCCATGTGTTTCCAGAGTCTGCACAGCCCCACAGCTTTGAGTCTGGGAGTTTCCACTCCCATTTCCCTGCCCTGCTGCAGTGAAGGCAGGATGGGCACAGTGCGTTCCCTGTCCCATTTTAACGAGGAGACTGGTCTGGGTGGCTTTCTCCTTGCCTTTTTTGTTTCCTATGGCAGCGCTCTGCACACTGAAGTAATGTTTGTCTCAGGTCCAGCCTCTGAATTAGGACAGCATGAGTCCTGAAAGCCCGATGAAAATGTCTATGGACAATTAACAGAGAAATTGTGTATGGTAATTGGTAATTTTTAAAATTACTTCCACAAGAAGAGATCATCAATTACTTTGGGATTAAAAAAGGTAAAAAAGAAAGTAAAATGCCTTAAGAAAGCAAGGATTAATTGAAGGGGAGACTGAAATGATTTTGTCTTTTTTAATAAAGTGAGATAAGGGTTGTGAAATATTTTGAAAAGCATGAAGTGATAGCTGTTTCATTAAACATGGTTTGGCACAGTAATGAGAGATGAGAGCACAGTGGCCCAAGTGTCCACCTCTGAGCACTAAGCTCGCAAAGCATCCTGGAATTCTCAGCCTGTGCTTACCCTGTTGTAGAAGAGAAAGATGAGGAGGGGCAAATGGTCCTGTGACTTGATGTCTCCTTGACAGTGAAGGCCAACACAGGCTCTGGTCACAGCATTTGACATGCCTTGTCTCTCGTACCCACACATCCATTCAGCTAACCTCCCACCACTCTTTAATCCTCCAAGGAGCTCTATTTCCTGTTTGTCCAGTGCAGATGAAGGGCCACATGTCCTGGGGCAGTTCATCTTTCAGCTCACAGAAGAGAGAGTAAAAGCTTACGTAGAGACAGGACCTTTCATGACATAGACAAAAATGATGGTCTTCATTTACCAGGACTGAGGACACAGGAGTGAGCTACTGGGGGCTGGTGGAGACATTCTGAGTGTGAACTAAAGATCACAGAAAAAAGGCACACACACATTTAAGATTTTACGAATCTGATCGATGGATTAGAACCCAACCATCGTGGACACTGAAAATGATCCACACCAAATTATCTTGGGTTCTATATATGGCCTAACGTCCTTTCAACTGTCAGGTGAAACCTCTGGGATGCACTAACTTAACAGAACACCAGTTCCCGCCAATGAAGAAACAAAGACCTATAGCAGGGACTTTGCCCTTCACTAGAACCTGCCTAGCTGAAGCTCTGAGCACGGGGTTTGGAGAATGCCTTGATTGATGACTTTCTTTTGTTTTGAAACTATGAAAACTTCACAAAGCTTTTGTTGGGACAAGATATGTGAGACACCCTGAATCCATGCGCCCCAGCCTTGGTCATTCATGTCTGGCTCAGAACAACCGCCTACATTTTTTTTGAAGTGAAATCTGTTTTGCATCAGCATGAAGGATGTCACCTCATCTAGTCATGCCGTTGTGTCAGTTATTTTAACTTCTACTTGAAGACATGAGGGACATGTGTTTTGTTGTCTAGGAAAGAGGGTCTGCTGGACTACATTTTAGTGCTTTTCACTACTTGGTATAAAACCATATGTTCTTAAAATATCGAGAAAGCTTCCTAAAGAAGGTTCTAACTAGATAGATATTTTACCCAGGTTTTCTGGTACTAGGGGAACATAACTAAACATCGAACCAACCACAATTGTACAGAATGGGTTGTAGCCAATGAAATTTAAGTACATGGAAGCACTTCATCTCTATTATTAGAAACATGCTGTTTATTCAAACCTCATCGAGTTGGCGTGTAAAACAGTAAGGACTGGAGTTGAACACAATGTAATGGATCCATTCATGTTAAAGATGCATGATGGGAATGTCATGGAAATTACTAGAGATCTGAGCACAGAAATCCCGAGCAGTGTGAGTTATTCAACGCTGTCTTACACTACATTCATTTTGCGTTTCATGTGCAAGATTTTCTGAGAAATTTTCTCTATCATTGCTTAATTTCAAAAGTGAAACTGCAGTTGAACAGCTGAGGCTCTTCGGACGCTAGTTACGAGAGTTGCCTAGAAAATAAAACCAAAGGTCGTTACTGTCACGGAGGAGTCGTTTTTCCAAAGCGTTATGCTGAGTGGGACAAGACATCTGCACACCCCCGTCCCCTGTCTCCCACCCGGCTCTCTGCAGGTCCTCCTCTTCTGTGTGATGCAGGGGAGCCCTGTGCAGACCAGCCTACTCTTCACAGCTTTGCCTCTGGTGTGTCCTTCACCCCCGTGCCCCATGCAGAGCCTTTCTCAGTCAAGTTCCAATCAGCGTCACTAGCTCTATACTGTAATAAGCTTTACAGCCCCTCCTACAACTGGCATGATAAATGACTTGTTTTTCTCTTTGGATCGACTGAAATGTCCCTGCTTTACTCAGAAGCTAAACCGAGTTCAAAGTCTTTGCCAACATTTGGGCTTGTCTCAAGGCCCAACCACCAGTTTGCTCAGCATCCCCACCGCCCTTCCCACAGACACGTGCAGGGACCACTGTTGCCTCTGTGACTTCCTCTCTTCCACCTCTTCCTGTGTCTGAGACTGGGGCTCTGGTTGTGTTTGTCCTCCATGGACTCCAAGCTTCTGTTCAGTCCATCTGTGGGCCCCATTGTCAGGTTCTGTGTGAGCCCTAGACCTGCTCTCCACGGACCCTACGCCTCTATTCAGGACGCTTCCTCATGCACTGTCACTTTTCAACTCAGCCACAAGAGATGACCTGCTACTGATGAACATGAGGCTGTGCCCTACATGGAAAGTGACCAAAGGTATTCTACCACAGGGTCAGCTATTCAGTTTATGAAATCCAAGTTTATGCAAGTGCAAGTTTCTCAGAAAGTTGGACAGTTGTGACCATCACACAATCACTTCAAATTCCACGTTCAGAGCCCATTTTCACAAACTCTAACAAGCCACTGCCTGGTGGTTAATATCTCTCAGTTTATCTCTGTCTGGGAAATTGTTTGGGGTGAGCATCTATGAAGTGACCACAAAATGATGGGTGTCACAATCATTTGAATTTGCCTCTTTTAATCCTCAAAGCAAACCATGGAGGTAGATGTAGTTGGAGGGACTTTTAGAAGTGGAAGTGTATGTAGACAGAAAAACAGATAGTGTTGGGTGGGGAAAGGCATGGGACATGTGTAGACATCAGTGTGGAGGTGGGGTAGGGACAGGCTAGGGGTAGGACAGGTTCAGGCACACATGTGATTAGGCATACATATAGTCAGGAAGTTCATCTGAAATAGTCTCAATGAGTTGAATGCCTGTTTCGGTTCGAAGCTCTAAACAGAACACTCACAAAAATGTAGTTGTGTGTGACCTACTGGTCTCCAAACCAAGATGTCTGTTCTCGTGACAAACCCTGAGTTCAGCAATGTTATATACAGGGCAGAAGGAAAGCATTTCCTATGTAAGTGCCCCAAGAGTGCTGAAGAATATAATTTATTTCTATATAAAAGCACATTTTTAAAGGGTTAAAGGAACTAAGGAGATGGACTCATCAACAAAGTGCTTGGCAGCGCCCATAAAAGAATCCATGTATGCAGATGTGTGCTTGCAATCCCGGTGCTGGGGAGGTGGAGGCAGGTTGGTCCTCGGATCTCATCAGTCAGCTGGTCTAGATAAATCAGTTCATGAGAGACTTTGTCTCAAAAACGAAGCTGGAGAGTGATATCATCATCGGCATGTAGCCTCCATGTGCATGCACAGATGTACACACAGGGAGAAATGTGCACACACGTGAAAGTTGCATGTGTACACCACACACACACAAAATGGTTAAAATTAGTGTTCAGTATATGCTTAGTGGTTGAAAATTAGCATTTTTAGGCTTTATAGCTGCATCGACTGTTTTCTCCCTTGGCAGCTTGGATAATGTCCTCTGATACCATGTGAGCTAACCTTCAGACAGAAGGCTACCAGGCCAGTTCCTGCTGGGTTGCTCCAAGTCCTGTGTCCAAAGTGTGGCCTGTCTTCAGCAACAGGGTCTTACCATCAAGTTCTGGGAGGGCATCAACAGTTGTGGCAATAGCCAGTGCTCTTATGGCAGTTTCTTGGACTACCCTGACCAACAACTCCAAGGGAAGATTTTCCCGTCTGGCACTGTGTTCCTTGTTATGTTGACTCCAGGTACACACGTGCACTCATGTTCAGATGTTGTGTGTGTATTTTCAGTAGGTTTTTGAGGTAATACATTTCCTTTTAGGTTTCAACAACATCTAAGCATTATTTATCTCTCCTCTCACTCCCCCTGTATAACCCTCCTTCTTCCTCCCCAGTTAAAGTAACTCCCCTGTACCCCATTACCCCCTTAATAACATCTATGTCCTACTATCCCCCCTCTCTTTAGCTCCTTCTTCCCCTTATCTCAATTCTTTCCATTTTTTCTGGCTCCTATGGTTACATTAGGATATATAGTCACATCCAAGTAATTAGAGCTGAAAACCTAGAAAACAAGGATCAGCCCAGCAAACATCCCTATTGGTGGAGCAGTGGCACTTTTGTCTTGGGGATAATCAATGGCTGTCTAATTGGAATTAATGCCTGCTCACTAGTAGGGAACTCATGCGTGGTACTGTACACACATGGCTGGAGAAGCAGACACCTAGAGAAAAACTTACTTTTGCCACATCCTTAGACCAATGTAATTTCTTACTTTATTTCAAATACGCATCCTGATAACTACAGACAAGTGTACCTATCACCCCCTCATCAAAGAAGCTTCTTTTTTGCAAGAGAAAGAGGCTATTACTGAGCTGCAGAACCAGTCAAATGCAGAGACTAAGTATCTACGAGATGCCTAACCCCTCAGTGACACATCTTCAATGCACTCTACACATAGGACGAATGCATCTCTCAGCTCTCACCAGAGAAATGTCCTTATGCAGTAGATGGTGATGAACACAGAAACCCACACTTGGCCAATGTGTGGAGAACAAGAGGGGCGGAGGACCACAAGGAAACAGAGTCTTCAGGAAAGCTGGTCAGTTGCTCGTATGAACTCACAGCCATGGTGACAGAATGCACAAGTCCCATGCAAGCTCAAACCAAACAAAATCCTAATACAGACATGGGGAAATGGATATGAAATCCCAATCCAACGTAAGGAACTTTTGACAATTGACGACCACTGGGAAGAGAGAGACAGTGTCTTACAGGGATGGGACTTAGGTGGCCCAGTGGATGGACCCATGCTGAAGGACATTTGGGGATGCAAATCAGACTCTGTAGGTCATATTATATACATTCATACATGTATGTACAAGAATACATATATATGTATATATACATATTTAATGTGCTCTCATACACACATATATATATGTGTATGAAAGCTCACTAAACTGGGTGGGAGGGAGGGGGAGGGGGAGAGCAGAAAGCATCTAAATATCATCAAACTGTATTGTATAAAAGTGGCAAAAATTAAAAAAAAATTAAATTAAAAAAAGAACTAAAAAATGGTGTCATAAAACTGGTGCCTACTGGGATATTTTACTGGCATCAACTGCTGGTATCTTAGTTCTTCTGTTTGTGTTTTCTTATTTGTTAATAATTTCTGGGAACTTCTAGCTAAACCAATATGTTTCTGAGACAGTTTAGTGGACAGAGGCTTAAACAGTCAAGGTGGAGCGGTGAGTTTCGATAGCTTCTAGCATAAATTCTTGAAGGAGAAGCTCTTTCTCATTTGTAACTCTTGACACTAATATGAGGGTTTGACAAATTCCTTTTAATTTGTATAGTGAAAACAAGTTGGGTGAAAGTTGTTATATAATTTTGAAGCCAACATCATCTGAAAAGTTGCAAATATCCTTGGGTTCAGAATGAAATATTACTCCTTTACTGGGTTACATGGGTGGCCAAAACTGAAATTTCAAAAATATAAAGCTAAAAGCTTCTAATGGAAACCTAAATGTTGGTTTTAGTATGACTGGGTGGGCTGTCATAATTTTTACCATTTGTATTTTACTGCTTTTCAATAATTCATAATAATATGAATTCTTAATAACTGAAAGCACTCTTTGCAGTCCCAGAAGACATCTCTCCTGAGGAATCAAAGGATCAGGGATGTGCAACTTGCACTTAATTCAAAGCACATGTTGACATTTTCATGGTTTCGAACTTGCATAACCCAAGTTATAACCAATGCAATTGGTTCATGTTCTCCTGTTCTCCTGAGGAATTCTCATTAAACCGAGTGCTGTGATCAGGTGATGCATGGAGTACTTTTCCTTGTCAGTGCAATTCATCAAACTTTGATATGATTTGGGCTATTTTAGGGAGAGTGAAGTTACATGTCATTATGTTCGTAGATATGTGAAGAGACAATGGAAGACTAAGGGGTGATGGCCGGGAGCCTGCCATGTGTATCTTGGCAACGTCTGCTCTGCAGTGGCCCCTGTTCTCCCCTTAGCAATACTTAGCTCCCAGCCTTCCTGATGCTCATTGCTCTATAATGTCCATTGCCTTCCAGCTGGAGAAGGTACAGCCTCTGGGCCCCTCCACTCCTCCACGTGGCCACTGAAGGTGGCTGTTGTTCTGCTCTTCTCTGTCTTGCTCTTGCCCAGAGGGGGATTTCCAAGGGTCTACATTTCCTGTGTACCTCTGCCATGGCCATGAGAAATGCACTCCTGGTCTAGTCTATTTATGCCAGGATAGAAAATGCAGCCATGCCTAGTGAAGGCTTCTAGAGATGAGCAAATCCACAGATCAGCAAGCAGCCATGGACCCATCTACCCAAACTCAGCCCATATCAGTCAGCATAAAAAACTGCAGACTTGGGGCTGGGACAGAGTGGGCTGCTTCATTCTGCTCAGATATGGGAGGTGGTTTGGTAAGGCGTGTACTCAGCACCTGAGAATGCTCATCCTTGACCATGCATGTTGGGCTAAGGCCAGATCATCTGGACTCATCTCACTCTGGTACCCTGTGAATAGCAATGGTCTCTTTCTCTGTAACAGGCATTAAACAAAATTGATACAAGTAGACACAAGATGCATTATTTTTCTATGGCTTCCTGAATGATTATCAGAAACTTAACAGCTTCAAACAGCTCTTATTTATCAGCTTGTGGCCCTGTGGGTCGGAAGTCTGGCCTTTCAGGTTGGAGTCTCTGGCCAGGGTTATGTGAGGTCAACAGCACAGCTGGGGAGGAATTCACTTCTGTCTACCGTTGTAAGACCTAGATTTCTGCTTCCCACTGGCTGTAGATGGGGGGGGGGCATTCTCAGTTTCTAGAACTTGCTCAGAGCCCTTGACATGTGCTCTCCAACTTCAATGCCAAATCCAGAAGAAAAACTCTCTTCTATCAAATTCTTTTGTACTCCAAAGTCTGTCGTGATGGGAGAAGCTGAGCTCCTGTCAGGAGTCCATTTGAATATGTCTGTCTTCTGTCCTTACAGTCCACTGATTTGGGATTTTAATTGCATATGAGAAAGATAATTTCAGTGGTTGGAGAGATGGCTCAGCAGTTAAGAGCACTGGCTGTTCTTGCAGAAGACTGGGGTTCAAATCCCAGCACCCACATGGCAGCTAACAGCTGTCCATAACTCCAGTTCCAGGGGATCTGACTCCCTCTTCTGTCCTCCACGGGTACTGCATGACACAGGTGCACTTACATGCAGGCCGTGTACTCATACACATTAAATACATTTTAAAAAGTTAGAGAATTTTTAAAAAGAAAGACAATTTCTTTACCCCAGTGTCTTCATCCACATCTCATTGAATAACTAGGAGATGTCTAAACACCACGGGAGAGCAGGGTTAGTGGTTCATCCTAGAATCATGATTACCACAAATAAGAAGGGTGACCACACAATTTGAACCCTCTTCAGGTCTTTTATTCAACACAAATTTACTGATCACCTCTGTATACTGACTGTCTACTGACAGTCAGGCAGCATTATGAGATCAATGCACCTCATGGCCAACTGCTCTCTGGACTGAATACCACAAGCTATGTTGCGGTACCTACACACTATCAAGTATCATGTACTGGGCAACAGACAAAATATTTCTTAGTGTAGCACTGAGAAGTATAAATGGAAAAAATGAGGTGATGAGCAGGAAGTTGGAGGGAGTCATTGTCTGAGATTCAGCTAGTATTTAGTGGTGAGAATGTGAGGTGGGGATAGGGGAGGGTGATCTATCCAAACATTACAGCTGAGTTTGAATGTTCAAACCCTCTGGAGGGATTAGGACTTTAAATCTTGGCATGACTATTCTGGAGATCTGGGTGGAACCCTGGGTGAAGATGGACAACCATCATGGCTCCCACAGTGGACTGGGCCCTCCTGCATCAGTCACCAATTAAGAAAGACCTCACAGACATGGCCAAAGGCCAATCCAATGGAGGAAATTCCTCAACTGAGTTTTTCTTGTTTGCATCAACGAAAACTAAGCCATGTAATAGATCCCTTGTTGACGTAACATACAAACACATCACTATTAATCCATAACCTTTCCTTTCTTGTTTTTCCCCCATATCTTATGAGACTATTGTAATATAAAATACAGTACAACCTTGAAAGTTCCACAGTCTGTACAAATCCCCATAATTTAAAGATTCAGGTCTTTAAAAATCCAAAGTCTCTTAAATGTGAGATCCTGTAAAACCCAAATCAGGTTAAGCATTTCCTTATTTTAAAAAGAAACAACCAGACACACCTGAACACGTGGGCCTGGGCTGTGTAAGGAGGACAACTGAGCAGGCCTGGGCACAGGGTTCCTCCTTAGTCTCCGCGCTAGTTCCTGCTTCCAGGTCCCTGCTTTGGCTCCTGTTGGTGATGGATTATAAACTAAGATTATAAGCTAAGTAAGTCCTTTCCCCCCAACTTCTCCCCAAAAGAATGATGGAACTCATGAGTAGCATTTCGGAAACACCAGCGTTTTTCTTGATACTTGAATATCCATGGGTATGTGTTTTATTCTCTACTTTGAGGTTATTTGAAGTGCCTGTCATTTGGATATTGTAGGCTGTTCCCTTTTCCAGCTTCCCACACACACTCAATGTAGTGGTTGGTTGCAATAGCTACCCAGTGACCATTTGTTGATAGGTTAATGATAGACTTGTAAATCAGCATCCCCCAGACGGCTTTCTATGCCTAACTGTGCCAAATCCTTAGGCCAGTGGAGAGGATGTATTGAAAGTGTTATAAACTCAAAGACACTCTAATAATAATATAAATTATTACAAAGAGTAGAAGCAAATATAAGGAATCCAGAGAAAGCAGTGGATGAAGGGAAGCTGGGAGTTTCCTAAGAGTTTGGCTTAATAATGGGGTGTGGACATTACAGATACAGGAGGCAGAGTTTTGCAAGTGTCCTTATCCTGAAAAGAGGGGACCCCTCAGATTGCTTCTCAGGAGGCTCTCAGGAGTGTCTTAGAGACTGAGATTTGAATAGGAATTTTCCAACAAGATCCTCATGAGATCCTGAGATTATACTTGTTCTTAGGAATGCCCCACTGTTGTTTTTTTAAAAAAATCTTTTTTTAATTTTACATGTTTGAGTGTATTGCCTGCATGTGTGTAAGAACACTTGTGTCCTGCAATGCCTGAGGAGGTCAGAAGAGGGCATTGGAGTCCCTGGAACTAGAGTTAGGACTATTGTTAGCTGCCATGTGGATGCTGGGAATCGAACGAACTTGGATCATCCGCAATAACAGTCAGTGTTCTTAACTCCTGATCCAACTCTCCAGCCGCAAATGCCCCATTTTTGCTAATCACCAAATCACAAATTTAGCATAGGACTCACCGTAGGGTAATTGTCCACGTGTCTTTGGCCTGAAGCTTTTGCCTATTGGGAAACCTCCCCTTTTTCCCCATCAGGTGTCCACACGAGCCTCACTGTCCCTCTCAGGACCATGACTACTTCTTCTTTTATTATTATTTGTAAATATTTTATTTATTATAATACACACATACACATAAAATAAAAATTTAAAAAAATGAAACAAAATGTCACTAATACTGTAGGTCATGTTTATTTTATTTTATTTTATTTATTTTATTTTATTTTATTTTATTTTATTACCTATGTGTTTGTAAGTGCATCTGTGTCATGAAATGCCCACAAAAGTCAGAGGATGGTGTCAGGTCCCCTGGAACTGGAGTTATGGACGTTGGTTATCTGCCATGTGGGTGCTGGGAATTGAACCTGTTTCCTCTGCAAAAGCAGCTAGTGCTCTTAACTGCTGAGCCATCTCTCCAGCCCCTCTGCCTGCCTGCCTGCCTGCCTCCCTCCCTCCCTCCCTCTTTCCTTCCTTCCTACAGGGTCTCTCTGTAGCCCCAGCTGGCCTGGAACTCATTATGTAGACCAGACTGGACTTGATGTCACCAAGATCCACTTGCCTCTGCCTCCTGAGTGCTGGGATTAAAGATACACACCACCATGCCTGGACATCACATCTTTTTTAAAAAATATTATTTTTTATTAATTCTTTGGTAACTTTATTCAGTGTCTTTTGATAATTCCCCTCCCCCAAATCCTTCCAGATCCAACCCGTCTCTGTAGTCCTAGCTTAGTGTTCTTCCCCACCCCCATCCAGTCCAGTCTGTCCCCCCTTCAGAGAAGTTGCCTGAGCTTTGCAGGGAGGGGCGTGGAATGGAAGCCTCATTTAGGGCCGAGCACTCCCTGGTCTCTTGCTCTCTGTATGTTGTCCAGACCAGTGATGGGTCTCTGTGTTAACTGCTGCCTGCTGCAAGAAGCAGCACAGGTGCACTTACAGAGATGCAGGCAATGCACTCATACACATAAAAACAAAAATAATATCTCTTAGATAAAATACATCATCTGCAAAAAGGGATAATTTAATCTCTTCCAATTATTGCTCCTTTAATTTCCTTCTCTTGTCTTATTTCTCTTGCAAGAGTTTCAAACACTATGTTAAAAAGTAGTAGAGAGGGCTGGAGAGACAGCTCAGTGGTTAAGAGTACTGACTGCTCTTGCAGAGAATCTGGGTTTGATTCCCATCACCCACATGGTGGCTACAAACCATCCTTGACTCCAGATCCAGCGGAATCTGAGGCCCTCTTATGACCTCAAAAGGAGAAATAAAGATGGCTAAGAAGCATCTTAAAAGGTGTTCAACATCACTAGTAATCAGGGAAATGCAAATTAAAACCACTTTAAGATTTCATCTTATCCCAGTCAGACTGGCTAAAATCAAGAGAACAAATGATACCAAATGTTGGAGAAGATGTGGGGAAAGGGGAACACTCATCCACTACTGGTTGGGTTGCAAAGTTGTTCAACTCCTATGGAAAGCAGTATGGAGAACTCTTAAAAAAATAAAAATGAACTATCATTTGACCCAGTTATACCACTCCTTGGCATATACCCAAAGAACTCATCCTACTGCAGACACTTGTACATCCATGTTTGTTGCTGCTCTTTTCACAATAGCTAAGAGGTGGAAGCAACCTAAGTGTCCCTCAATTGATGAGTGGATAATGAAAATGTTGTTCATTTATACGATAGAGTTTTACTCAGCAGTAAAGAAAGATGAAATCATTAAATTTTCAGGTAAATGGATGGAACTAGAAACTGTTATACTAAGTGAAGTAACACAGACTCAGAAAAGCAATGTATGTTCTCTCTCATATGTGGCTCTTAATACCAAATCCTTATAAATGAGTATGTATCCAGACATAACTACAGGAACCAAGATAATGAAAAGGAACCAGGGAGGTAAAGGAAAAGAAAGAACCTGAGAGATAAGAATAGTAGGAAACAGATGTGACTAAGGGAGATATGGATAAAAATGGGGTTATTTTAAGGGGAGAGGAGAGGGAAGGTTACACAAGGAACCTTGGGGATAAGGGGAAAGAAGGAGCTTAAGGGAGGTAGGGCCATAGGAGAAGGGTATTATTCAGGCAGAAATGGGAAAAATGGGGGCACTTTAAATGGTTAAACCATGGTAGAAGGGTTAAAAAGTGAGAGAGATGAATAATGCCTAGCTAGTTTTAGAAAACCAGAGGGAACCATATTATGCCAACAACCTACTGAGAAATTATACATACAACAAGTTCAAGGAACAAAATACGTGTCTAGTCAAGGTTTATCTGAGAACGTTTGGTTTTTCCCAAACTTTATCTACATAGAACATGGTAATTAAAAGTACCAGACTGGTGAAATTAACTTTCTTGGATGTTTAACAGCCATACTTTGAGGCCTATACTAATCTGGTCAGAGGGACTTAAAGGACAGTTTTTGCTCCCTGCCCTCCAAGGCCAACTAAGTTCCAGAGGACTATGGAGCATCTCTCAAAATGTCCTGTAACTGTGGTGAGTCACCTGTCCTATTCCGGGAGGCCATGGAGACCCCACCAGATGGACTTGAACCAGTGTCCAGTACAAAGAGGAGGGTCAACTCACAGGAAACATTTCCTCCATGATTCCAAGTGAAGCCAGCCAAGATTGAGCAGGACCTTTGAGTTATCATCACATTGATGAAAATCATAAAAAGAAAGGAGCCACGGGCTCCTCCCAAGCTCATGTGACCCCTGAGGAACAGATCCACAAATGGCTTTAGGAATAAAAATACATTGGCTTATTTGGGCCAATTGTATGGTCTTAAATACCCAAAATGCCAGACAGGCGATACCTTCTTTTGAGTTGTTGGCCAGGATGGCCAAAGGGACTCCCAGATAGTAACCCAGCATGGAACTGGGAAAACGAACAGCAGACCCCAATCTTATCTAAAGGAATGTTGGCAATGAATTGCTGCTAGATGAGGACGAGCTGATCTTCCTGAAACAAGGGACTCTAGGTGGGCTGACTAGACTCTGGATGGACTTGCACTGGGGAACAGCTGAGGGCACTGACAACACAGTGGACAGTAACAGGGATGACAGAGCGTATGGGCTCCAGTGGGAAGAGGGGAGGCTATGGGAGGGTGCCATTTGGGATTCTGGTATAAAGATGAATAAGATTGTTTAGAATGTTCTGTATGAAGTACACACACACACACACACAAAGCACACACACACATGCACACACACACACACTATATATATATATATATATATATATATATATATATATATATATATATATCCTTTGGAATAAATTTTAAATGTTGTGTGTGGTATCAATCCTGAATCAGGAGATGGGTGTACAGGGACTGTTTAGTGAAGAGTAGTGAACAGTACAGGTGACTGTGATGTGTGACTTTAAAATAATGCATATTTCTGATTGTGTGAATATTGGGATTTTGGAATGAAAATCCAAGCCTCTGACTCTCATCCAGTGGAGAATGACCGTGGTCTGTGGACAAATGGCTTCTGCTCTGTGCTGACTCGTCCGTCATCCTCAGACCAGGCAAGCATCCTTTGATTTTGTTGCTAACCCTGTCACCACTTGCTGTTGAGTCTCTTATTCTAATAAGGCGCAGATTTGACTTTCTGTGCTGCCATCAGCTGAGGTCAGGTATTCAGCACATCATGTCTGGTTGTCACTGAAACCAGGACAGAACTGACTCCAGAGAAGAGGGGATTAACCATTGTGCCAAATAACAGCCAGGAATGGAAGAGTCGCATCACCTCCTCCCTTCTTTCCTCCCTTCCTTCTTTGCTTCTTCACAAATATACTGAATAGATATCGTCCCCTTCCACTCACAGCCTTCACAGTGTTAAACAATAGAATGCCAGTCCTCAAAGAAGCCCGTTATAAGGCACTGTCACAAATGATGTGGGACAGGAAAGAAGAGTCTTCCACTTGGCCCTGGGACTTTGCAGAGGGCTTCCTGGGGGATTTCCTAAGCTGAGAGCTCAAAGATGCACAGCTGGTGGGAAATGAAGGGAGGGTTGGGCTCCAGGTCGTGCTGGTAGCAGTGGACAGAATTGTCAAAGGGGAATAGGGAGTGTGTGAGATGTGAGATGCAGGTGCCTCTCAGGATGACTGCAAGACAAGAGCAAGGCAGAACAGGAGACGGAAGAGGGACACGAGTGAGGTGTCGATGCGATGCTCACTCCGTGTAGACGATCTCTTCTTAAGTGAAATGAAAAATGAGTCACAGAAGATGCCAGACACAGGAAGAACCTGAACGTGAATTTTCATCAATGAATGCATAGATGGTTTTGAAAGGCCTTTAGTAGAAATTACTATGATCATCCAGTATTTTGTGGGTGTGGGTGTGTAGACCTAACATGAGACACCTTCAGAACTATGTAAGAACTAAGAGAATTGTGCAGTGGATACCGTCCAGAGCTAAGTGGTGGGATATATTGAGTGAGCGTGGTCTTTAGTCTCTGATACCAACCCCTGAGGATCCTCACTACTGAGTTAGAAAAGCATACACCGCTATGCAGAATAGTAAAGTATGCATGGGAACAGATGACGAGGTGCAAACCGGCAAACATGGTAGGCTCTGTGGCTTTCCCAAGCTGCGTGTTTTACACTGGAGACAAGAGAGTTAATCTCTGAGGCAACCTCATATGTCATCATAGCTGTCCACTGTAATAGTCCCTGAAGATGTCTTTCCATTTCACATCTCCACCCCCACACTTCTGGTCCAACTAACCTGCACTCTATCAGACTAACGCTCCCCAAACACCCATTTGATCATGACATTGCCTCGGTCAAACAGTTACAACCTAGACAGCATTCATCCAACAAATATTTATGATTTGGCAGTCTGCGACACTGGGCTACAGCAAAGCCAATGTGAATAAGCCATTTGTACTGTCCCTCGAGTGCTCAGAGCCTGGCAGGATGGTGGGGGCAAGGGGAGCCCATGGCTAGGCACTCAGGTCCTGCTCTGGGGAGTTCCCACTCCCTTCTTTGATGGTGTGAGCTTAAGCAGGTGGTCCTCGAGTGGGGTACTCATGTCTTATCATCTGCCAAGAAGAAATTCTGGGTGCTCCTCTCGTACTGCAAAGAACAAGCTACCCAGAATGCAGCAGGTGCTGGGGTGGACGTGTTCTGTCTCCAGACTGCACATCTTCTCATTTAGGACACTGATCTGGCTGTTGCTCATCCTATACGCTGTTTTGTGATGGTTTTTCATGCTCTAGGAAGCTTCTCTTTCTGCGTCCTTCCTTCTCATTCTCAACCAGGGCAAGAGACCTGCATTTATTACTAGGGTTAAGAGAATGAATGCATTTCCTGTAGACCAATGAATTGGTTTGTTTCTCTGTCATGGACAAATCTCCTCTCACACACTGGTTCTAAGTGGCATCAACCTGCTATTAAGATTTCAACTGGGTTTAATTCCATCTCAATTTTGCGGAGGATTAGTGTAGTGAAGAATATATAAATACATAGAACTAGATTTTAGGGTGATTCCTGTTCACATGGCTCATAACATTACCAACTACCAGTTAACATACTGAGTTTCTGCATGAGATTCACGGGGAGGAACCAAACGGTCAGGAGATGTAATTTGTATTCACATCCAAAACTGAAATCTCTCTTTTGTAGGATCATGTTTCAGAAAAGCATGAGATCTTTCTGACTGGCTTCTTGGGTCAGGGTAGAAGGTTCTTTCAAACTTGGAAGCTTTTTTGGAATGTGAGTGATGAGACCAACTTCCTTCAGATGTCTGTCAGTCTAATGGAATAGCCTACCCATCTGGCTGAGCCCTTCACATAGGCTAACAGGCACTGCTTAGAAAGTCATCGCAAATAGAGCCAGTCTGCTAACTATTAAGTGTCTGGAATCTATTTTCCTGGTTTTAAGTAGCCAGGATTTGCTGCTAATACAGTCAGAGTCAGCACTACACCCACTACTCATAAATGACTTATTTAGAGAGAAGCAAGACATGTTGTGAGTTGGCTGTCTTCTAGGTTTTAGAGATAAGGTAAGAGAACCTAGTTACGAAACATGAAAACAAACATATTACAGCCATTTAACATATGTTACAAGTAAATAACCGGAGGAGCGCATTCGCTTTCTTTTTCCTGTCTTTTATTATTTCCTTTGAACTAACGCATACCCCCAAGCTGCCAAACATATGTTATTTGGGTGATGGGCTCCTTGGGAGTAGCAGTCTCAGCACGATCCTCTCCTGGCTCTGGCCAGGCACTACAGCATTGGGCACGTGAGTCCTTGTTAGATGCTGCTGAAGATGCCCGGTTCTCTGGCACTCAGTTCAGCTCAGGATGTTTGGGAATACAAGCTGCCGTAGCACAGAATAGAATGTGCCTTTTACAGACAATTATATAGAAAGTAGAGACAGACTCTTCTTCTTCCCTAAAGGGGACACTGTCCTTTTGTGGTTGGTCTGACCACTGCAGGTAGAAGCTCCCAGTGGGCTTCCTCTGGAATTCCTAGAGGAATCCATCCTAGAGGAATCCATCCTAGAGGATTCCATCCTCTGGAACAGCTGAGGATTCCCAGCACAGCACTAATTAATTGTACTGGTGGAAAGACCCACCAGTCTCTCTCCTACTTTCCTCATAGGATACATCGAATGTGATATTTAAAGTTATTAATAGAATTAATCATGTAACTCCCTGTTATGGTTGGATCTCAAATGTCCCTCAGAGTCAACGTGCTTTTAAAAGCTTGGTCACCAGTCTCTGGCACTGTTTGAAGGTGGTGGAACTTTGAGGAGGTAGGGTATATTAGTTATGGTTTCTGCTGATGTGATGAAACACCATGACTAAGGAAAGTCACAGAAAGAAGAGTTTACTGGGCCTATGGCTCCAGAGGGAGAAGAGTCTGTCATGGCAGGGCAAGTGTGGCAGGATTAGCTGAAACAGAAAACAGAACTCTCACCTTCAAGCAAGTGCAGGAGGCAGAGAGACAGACTAGAAGTGGGACCTCTCAAAGCCCACCCTCAGTCACATGATGCCTCCAGAAAAGCAACACCCCACACACCCCACAAGTCAACTGGGGATCAAAAGCTCAGGTACTTGGAGCCTGTGACAGACATTCATTCAAACCACCACGTTGGGCTTCATGGGAGAAAGTGAAGCCGTTGGCCTTGACAGGAATCTCAGGCCCTCCTCCACCCTCTCTCTCTCTCTGGTTCCAAGTTACCACGAGATGAGCAGTTTTCCCTACCTCGTGCTCTTGGTCAGACTTCCCAGCAATGGAGGCGGCAGCCGTGGAAAGGAATGCCTGAAACCGTGTGCTGGAACAAATCCTTCCTCCTCAAAGCTGAGTGTTTCAGGTCCCTTCCATCAGCAATGGAAAAACGATCATTAGACTTCCTAAGATCAGTGCTAGATTTGTTTGGGTACCCTGACCGAGGTCTTTCCACAGTGATGATGATGATGATGGCCACAGGGTGATGGTGGTATGGAGGGTAACCGTGGTTGGATTATACAGAAAACCTTCAACAAAAAAGCAATTGGAGGTGCAATTGTTACAACTCTAGTGAAGCTGGAAGAGGCTAAGGATGACTATAAAGTCACTTTTGTGTTTTGCTTACTTTAACAGAAAAAAGAACTCTATGTCTTAATGGTTTGCACAAGCCAAGCAAAAGATACAAAATATCATCTGTCAATCTGACACTTCAGTTTAGACGCAACACATTTTATCATTTAACTTACTTTAATTTGGGCTCAAAATTGCATACCATGATTCAGTCATAAGGGCTAGTTCACTCTCTCTGGTTTTTAAGTAATCAAAGCTAAATTATTTACAAGTCTCCTTTCACTGAGAGAAATAAATTTAAAAGTTGCATGTATTTCTCCTGTAGATTTACAGAAAAATTTGAAGAAGTGCAAAGAGTTCCCATACGAGTTTCTTCTATTGTTAGATCTTTTAGAAAATATTTTTAGGGGCTGGAGAGATGGCTCAGTGGTTAAGAACACTGACTGCTCTTGCAGAGGACACAGGTTCGATTCCCAGCACCCACACGGTGGCTACAAACCATCCTTAACTCCAGTTCCAGGGGAATCCGAAGCCCTCTTCTGACCTCTGCGGTATTGCACGACACGGGTGCACTCACATACATGCAGGCAATACACTCATACACATAAAATGAAAATAAATAAAATCTTTAAAAATATATTTTAAATTGAATTTTTATGTGTTTCATACATAAAATCTTAGTCTTCTTTATACCCCCTTCCCTATCTGCACCCTCCCGTACCCCCCACCCCCGATTTTATGCAATCTGTCATTTATATTAAGGCCTATCTATCGAATGAAGTTAGTGTTCCCTGATGTTTACTGGTGCAAGTTCATCCCCTGGGGTGTAGTCAGCCCATCTAGAGTCACTCCCTTGAAGAAGATCAGCTCTCTCTCACCCAGTAGTCATCAGTTGTCCAATAGTTCAACTGACACCGAGGCCTGCTGCCCTTTTCCCCAATTCTGTGCTGGGTTTTGTCTGCTTGAGTTTGCATGGGGCTTGGGCATGCTGACACCATTGCTGTACATTTGTATGAGAAGAGTCCCAGAGGCCTGTAAGTCTCTATTTCCATATGGTCCTGCACCTCCTCCCCTGGCTTTTACAATCTTCCTACCCCCTCTTCCGCAGTGGTCCCTGAGTCCTGGGTTCATGACCCTCTGTCGTGTGAGGGAGCTTTGCTGATGAGATTTGAGAGGCGCAGTAGTGATGACTCTGCCCTTGTTCCACTAGGTGCAGATTTCTGAACCACAGTCCAGGGTGGCTCACAACTGAGACTTGCCTCCTTCGCCTCCGCTTGAAGGTCCCACTTCTCAGGCTTACCTTGGCTTTGATGACTCCCCAATTTAGGAGCTAGGGCCAGGTGCTTCGTGGAGTACTGATTTTAAATGAGGGGTCTTCTTAAAATTAGGTGGAGGTTTTAGGATTTGGGACAAAGGACTGTGGAGAGGAGTTGTCCTTTTCATTACCTGCCTCAAGGGTAAATACCGGCTCTATGACTCACCTCCAGGTTGCTGACTTTGTGTCCTCACAGAGAGAATGCTGCTCATACCTCCCCCTGTAAGTTTGCTCCTTTCCCCTTCCTCTGAACTGTATTCTTTAGAAGAAAGTTACTATGTAAAGCTCACAAGTCAGGATGGGTTGTTTTATACCTTAAGGGTGGGGCATGTACAGAAATTGCTCTAAATGAAGAGATCCATTATTTATAGATATCATCCTTCTCCATTTACAAACATATTCAATGATTTATTTATATCAGTAAGGACTAGTGAATAGTTTTTTCATACTGTAGACTATGACTTAATGCTACTTGATTTTGTTGCCATAGAGAACTCCTAAGGTTGGCTCGTACAGCTTTTTGACATACCTCTGTCGTTCTGATTTCTTTTTGTTTACTTGATTATTTATTCTTCAGTAAGTCCTTATTTTGCTGCACTACAGGATGTTCTAAGCTCATAGTACATACTTCTGATCACAATCATAGATCACTTTCCCAGACACTAAAATTAGGAACCAAGATTCCTAATATTGTTTCTATTTAGACCTCTCAACTGTCACAGCAAAGGATACATATTACATTAAGGATATAAGTACAGTGTATTTTAATACGCACACATCACTACCCCCGTCTGTATGTAAATATTCCTATCTAAAACCATGTGTTTTCCATCATGGTAAATATGAATACTGATCGATACTTTCGAGACTAATCAATTACCACATACATATATCTAGTCTACTTTTTTGCCTTTTTCCATCCAGGAGTAAGAAAACAAACTCCCACCTTCTGCCAGCCATATACATAATTATTCAATTCTAGTACACATCTATTGTGGTATATCAACTTGTAACCCCATGTGGGAATTTTTATCAATTACACTACAGTGCTCTGTCCAAATTCTTTCCCCTTTTTTCCTACAAACTCCACTAATCTTCAGACTTGCTTGGGTTGGAATTCTTTCCTTATCTCCTTCAGTGAGATTGTTTCATGCATTTGTTATGCAGCTAAATTGTTTTATTATATGATCCATTTAATTCAGGAATCTTCCAACCTTCTAAATGCTAAGATATTTTCAGATATTTAACAAGCACTGACATTCATTGTCTATGCCACAAATATTTATAGGCATTTACAGATGCACGAAGCCGTGTTCTCTCCAGTATAGAATCGTGTACTGCTGAGTTTCAGCACCCGTAGAATTCCTACGTGGCACCTCCACTCTGTCTCTTCCTCGAGGTGATTGGCATCTCTGCTCTTTCTGGACCTTAGAGTTTCCCAGAATGTGATGCTATTGGGTTCTTTTCTCTTAGTTTTCTGTAATTGTTCGACAGTTTCACACATTTATCTAATGATGTTTTTGTCATTCTCGCCCCCGACTCAGGTCGCTTCCTCTCCCACTGTCCTTCATGACACCACCACCACTTTCATGGCTTCCTTTTTGTGTGGCTCACGGAGTTAGGTTAAAGTTACCTGAGCCTGGGTGGGAGGCATTTTAGTGGAGCAAGGACAGCTCCTCTCTGGCTACAGCACTGCGGACAGCAGCAGTCTCCCTCTGACAAGCTAGGGCCCGTGACGCTGAAGTCTCAGAGTAATTTCCTGTTCAGAATGACTTTCTTTCATGTAGACTTAAGACCCATTCATGTCCTTTGCTGAAGAGCAGTGCGGCATGGTGGGCTTTGCTTCCATTTGCTCCCCTCACATCTATCAAGGGGCGTTTTAGCAACAAGGATTTGCTGCCTGTACAGTCAGTCAGCTCTACATCCACTGCTCATCAATGAGGAAACAGTGCCCTTAACTGCTAAGCCATCTGTCTAGGCTGCTTACTATTACCTTTTAATACAAAGACATTCTGGGTATGGTTGGCAGAATTATGAAGAATTATGAAGACTTCCCTCTAAGGTTCCCATCCTTGACAAACTAGTCAAACCCTAATCTAGATGCTGCTGAATCGGGCCATTGCAAGTACAGTGGAATTGACATCCTTTATGATGGAAGGCTATAGTGGTTTCCAGTCAAGAGTGAGAAAGCACGAACCGTTAAGGCAGAAAAGAGTCCCGGTAGAGATGGCCGAAAGCAGATGGGGCTGAATGGAGGCAGCATACGGCCTGCATGTGGCATGAGTCCTCAGTCAAGTGACTCATTTAGGTTGGATTTTCTCTGTTTAATTTGGACCTGTGCATTACTGCAGGAGAGCATCGTGAGGGACCTTAAGTAAGGAGTGCTACTTGCACTGAATTGATTTTCTTATTCTCCTCGTAATCAGTGGTGGTTTTGTAGGAGCCCAGAACTGCTCCATCTCAGTACCAGAGCCAGAATCTGTGGGCCTGGGCTCTTGGAGAAGCCATCAGTGCCTGGGGCTCCATCAGTGCCTGGGGGTTCCATCAGTGGGGGTGAGTCTCCCAAGAACAGAGGAAAAAGGAAAAAAATTAGTGAAACGAGTGGACCCACCTCACAAGTAGTTCCTCTAGTTTAAGCAATTTTCAACACATTGCACTCAGGTTGAATGCACTGTACTCATATACGAGAGCTGTGGGTTGCACCTGCTGCATATATTAGTGTGCTTGTACGGTACCAAAATATGAATCAACAAGCAATTTTCTTAAACGAGTTTTAAATATTGATTGCTGCATGGAAGCCCAAGCAGTGCTCCATTTCAGTCCTTTAGATCTGAGCAGGTTCTTCATCTCAACGTCTGCCTTTGACAGGAAGTCATTAAGAATTGAATTGTTCATTGAGATTCTCGCTTCAGTACGAATGGCTCTCATTAATAAAAGAACTCACAGCAAAATGCTAGTGAATGTGAGAGGCAGAGGAAGCCTTTTACACACCTCTGGTTAAAACGACTCCGGTTAGAGTCCTAGCACTGAGGACATCAGTATGGACACTCTTCACGAACCTAACACAGAGGTGTTGCCCGACTGAGGTGGACCACTGCCAAAAGTGCAGCTGAAGACGCCAGTGGGTGTCCGCAGACACGGCTGCACATGCTTCTATTAGCATTCCTGACAGGAGCTAGGCGATGTGATGGACCATATCTGAGGGCCCATCAAGAGGTGGTAAGGACATTTGGTGTGTAATTTTATTCAGACACAAAGAAGACTGAAATTTTGTTTACTTTTTGTAGGAAAAATATATGCAACTGTAAATGATCACATTAAATGAAATGTCAGTCCCAGAAAGACAAATACCACATACTTTCCATTGCTTGTAGATCCTAGATTTTATATCGCTCCAAAGCATCGTATATATCAAACTGTGTTGGGATGAATGGGAAGAAGGAGTGGGAAAGGAGACGGTGTGGGGCTGAATGGCATCAGAGTATTTGATAAACTTGTACAAAAATACCTTTATGAATCTTACAGAGCACAGGAAGTATATGCCAGTCTAAAAGCGAGCAAGTGATGCAAGTAATGTAGTTGATTATGGTGTCTCACTGGGCTCTACTGTAGGGACAGTAGGAGGCTCTAATACGGGGCAGAGGTTCTAACATGGGGCAGAGGCCCATAAGGAATTCTTATATGACCTGCATCTTTGTGCTGGAGCAGTTGGACTGGATTTGGTGGTATATCTTATATGAACAGAACGGGTTTCTGCCCGGAAGATCCACCTTCTGTACAGCAGGGATCGAAGCAGGCCTAGGCAGCAGAGATTAGTGCCTGCTGCTGATTCTACTGAACCAAGGATTCTGCAGGTCGTCCAGTTTGCAAAGAGCTAGTAGGCCTTGGCATCCAGGTTCTGTTTCACCCTTTGTCTTAAATGTAAGCGTAAGGAAGACTGAATACCCTCATTCAATATTTACGGTGCATTTGGGATATGTCTGGACCTGAGTCCAAAATAGAGTAACTTGTTTCTTCCACTGTGAACAGCCTCCCCAGGTGAGGCTCTGCCAGCCTTCCACGTTGGTCTCCTTGGGGAGCTAGTGACTGCTATAGAAAGCCCACTCTACCCAACTGACCACCTGGCAGAGGAGGTGGGGAAGATAAGGCTTATGTGAAGACTAACTAGCGAAAACTGGGGCCCAGAAAAGCCAAGGAGTTCAATTTCATCTTCAGCAACGTGACTCGTCCTCTATACTGAAGGGTCAGCCAACTCCTTCCTCTCCCTGTGAGTGAGTGGAGGTGAGTGGGGACTAGAAGAATGCCCCTGGGGGGTGGGTGGAGGGCTGGAGAGATGGCTCAGCGGTTAAGAGCACTGACTGCTCTTGCTCTTGCAGAGAAGTCGGGTTCGATTCTCAGCACCCACATGACAGCTAACAACCATCTGTAACTCCAGCTCCAGGGGGAATTCGATGCCCTCTTCTGACCTCTGTGGGCATCGCACCACACAGGTCCACTTACACACTTTCAGGCAATGCACTTATACACATAAAATAAAAGTACTATTTTTTAAAAAGAAACATTCTCCTGGGCTTGAATGTGAGAGGAAGGCCGTGCACTGAGGTAACAGTGAGGAGACAGCTGCCCTTCTGCTCATGTCAATATGCCACTGCCTCACCTGCCCCCACAGCTTGTGAACTCGAAGCTCAGCTATGTCTGCAGGTCAGACGCTGGCTGCTATGCCAGCTTCTCCCCTGAGCACTCTCCTGTGAAATCCCGGTTCATGGTTTCCTGAATCCCGTTCTTTAATTGTAATTGTGCCCGTTTCTATGTTCTTTTTAACATAGCTCATTCCTTGTGCAATTTTGAATAATCCCTCAGATATTTAGTTTATGAACTTAGCTAAGAAGGGGAATGGCAAATTCCCCAAGCCTGACTACAATTCAGACAGGATTCTTCCTAATGTTAGTCCCTGAGCTCCCTGACTGCGAGCATTTTCTTTGTAAAGTGGGTAAGCTCTTCCTTCCCTTGAGACAGAAAGAGGAATCTTGACAATTTTACAGAAACATCTGGGAATCATGCTTTAAAATGCAATCACCAAGGAAGATAGAGCCCTATTGCTGAGTGTCTGAAAGAAGATAGAGATTCAAGTCTAGTAGGTGGCAGTTAGCAAACACAGATGGCTTAATTGCAAAGAAAATCATTTGTAAATTGAGGAATCTTTCGGTGTCTAGGCCACGTCCCACTGACCACCCTCCAGGCTAATACTCCGCAGCACTTCCCACTACCACAGCCCAGAGACTAACATCGTGCCGTGCTGCAGTCCAGGAGAGGACCTTCCAGACCGGTTTTTGTCTTTTTTCTCCTGTCGGGCACCCTTGACTGACGTCCCCTTCCTGTCTGGCTTTGCCCAGTGCAGACGCCTGTCTCAGGGTGCGTTTTCTCCTTTGTCAATTATATTGAGTCAGCAGGGTCATAACAGCTACAGAAGAATACAGTAAGGATGCTAAACCATGGGTAATGCACGATAAGATTCATATCCCATGCCACCGCCAAGGGTGCTTTTCTTCCTCAGACACATTACGAGACAGAGGGGTTCAGCCACTGCAGTGCCCAGAAACCCACGTGTTCACTGTGGCATTCTTCTGCCTGGACTGGATGTGCCTCAGTACTGTGGGCAAAGACAAAAATGCCGTGTCTTTAAATTTTTTTTCATTAGCGTCCTCTTCACCCCTGTTCTATGCTCCGTGAGCCTTAGGTGTAGAGGTTGCATTGTAGATGTGCCACTTAGACCTGGGAAATTCACAGACAATGTCTGTGTGTGACCAGCTGTGGTATCTGTAACAGTCTCTGTCTGGTGCAGAAGAAGCTTCTTTGATGAGTGGAGACTGGGATTTTGTCTGTAAATATAAGGATATCTTCTTAAAGTGAGGAGCTGTAGATAGGCTGACTAGATCTCAGGAGATGAACTTGCACTGAGGAGCGTCTGGGGTCACTAACTCGACACAATAGGCCTTAAGACAAATGACAGAATGTATGAATTCCAGTGCGGGGTGGGTATTGAGGGTGCCTTTGGGGACGGGAGTGTAAAGATAATTAAGATTGATTGAGATGTTCTGTATGAAATATACAAAAATTCAATAAGATGAAATTTATCAGTGAAAAATATTTATTTTTCTTCCTTTGAGAAATTCATGTTCTCCCCTCACACCATCTGCTCCTCCTCCAGATTCCCCCTCATGTCCCTCCCACTTTCAGGCCTTATATTTGCAACCCACTTGGTACAAGTGTTGATGTCCTTATGTGCATGGCTACGGGGTCACACACTTGAACATCGTCAACCTGCAGGGGCCATACCCTGATGAAAACTCACTCTTCCTCCCTCATCAGCCATCCACTGCCAATAGCTCCTCAGCTAGGGGTGGCCCTTCCCATCCACGTTAGACTGTTGACTGGACTCGTCTCATGCAGGCAACCACAGCAGCTGTGCCATGAGAGCCACAGCCCCGTCAAGTCCGAAGACAGCACTTCACAGCAGGCCTCTCCAGGCTCTGGCTCGTAACATTTTTCCAGCCCCTTTTCCATGATGTTCCCTGAGACATGGAGTAGTGAGTGTGATAGAGAAGTCCCATTGGAGTCTCTCTATTAGCTGCTGTCTACTGCCAAGGGAAATTTCTCTAATGGGGACTGAGAACTGCACTTATCTTTGGGTATAGGGATATGTATTTAGAAGACACATTGATACTATGTCCATTTAGCAAAGTAAGAGTAGCAAGTTCTCCTCAGGACCTAAGAGCTCCCCAGCTATGAACTCTTTACAAGATTTACAGTATCAAACATGAGTTTCCTCCTGTGGAGCAGGCCTTAAATCCAATTAGAAAGTGGTAGGTTCCCCCTAACTTCCACGCCACTTTGCACCCATGGCCATGTCTTGCTGGGCTGTTCATTACTGCAGCTTGCAGGGTTCACAGCTAGGTGAGACTGCTCATCACCCCTTTCCTCCAATAGTGTGCACAGTCCTTCCCAGGGCTGTGAAAGCTGGTCATCAGGAAGGAAACTTCCAGGCCAGCACGGGCTTGATTTCCCTTGGGTCCTGTGATAAAGCATGTGCTGTCTTCAGCAGTAGGGTCTTAATGTCAAACTCTGGTGGACTACCGGGACCAATGAGACTATGCTGAGTTGTTCTGGGGGGTCTCTGGAACTCATTGACCAAAACTTGAAGGGAGGTACTCCATACCTGACACTGGGCTTTTGGTTTGACAACTAATGAATTCTTGGAAGAGCATCATCCCCCAAGAAGGGTAATTCCATTTAAACTCCGTTTATATATGGACATTTTGGGGAAAATCATTTCTCTCTTGGGAATCCACAAACACAGTCACCTCAGGCACTCAAGCTGGCATCCCAACCCCCAGGAGAGGAACCAAGGTGCCTGTCATTTGAAAGAATTGCTGAGACTCCTTCACCCACCAATGTCTTTCCTCTTTGTGTTTCCCTAAGAAACCTCAGAGATTTCCTTGGGCTCCTTCCTCGGATTCCTGAGGGACCTTTGTCTCTGAAACATTTCTGTCCAGCTCTACTGGATTTGTATTTCACGATATACTGCAGAGCGAACCTTGACCTCCAGTGTCCTATATTTTTAGCAAATAGACCTTGTACCCTTTTCAGCTCTATCATCTCTAGGATGTCCGTTATCAATTTCTTTTAAATCACATATGGCCAACCCACTATGATACAGCATGCTAGGGCAGCCAGTAAGGATTTTAGGGAGTGCTGTGAGACTTTGAAAGCATTCTTCTGCGTCTGGATTTTCACGTTGAAGCATCTGGCTGTACTTTATCAGATTAGGTAATGCTGAAGAAGAAAACCATCCCCACCTCTCAAAGAATACCCAAGGGCTTTGTCTGTGGTGGAAGAAGTATTTGTTAAATCAAATACATTTGTGATTTTTGACCAACAACTGCATTAAAGTTTGGTAATTAGAGGAATCAGCGTGAAACACTGCGCATCATGCAATCCAATTTCCCTGGTGAATCTGAGCGGCTGGAAGTGCCTCAAGCAACTTGATTAATTGAGTAAAATGGTCCATCAGGGCTATTAGTGTTATCAGTGATTTATGCTTAAAGTAGCGAAATAGTGCAGATGACTAGGGATTGGTTTGAAAAACTAAAACAGGAGAGCCTACATCTGGATGGATGGTGGATCGCTCCAGGAACTGTCTCCCCACCCATGATAAAACATGGGACTTAGTACATTTCTCTCTCTCTCTCTCTCAATGTACCCATACAATCCAAGTATGAGGGACTTGAAAATCTTTTGCAAAAATAATAGAAGTTGGATATTTCTCTGTTTCTCTCTCTCTCTCTCTCTCTCTCTCTCTCTCAGAAAATAAAATTCCATTTGCTTTTTAGGAAAAAAAAATACATCTTTAAGACTGTTTTTTTGAGAGTGACCAACCACTTCCTGATGGGATTTGGGGACTGCTCCATGGGACGGATACATGGTTGAAACCACAGAGCTACTCAAGGCTTATGGACAGGGAGGTCACAGGCAATATGGGGAATCTACTACTGATATTATGCCAAATGGGCTTGTGGTTAAACTTCCTTCTAGAACTTTATGCTTTCTTCCATTGACTAGTGCAGATCTCAGCCTTGGTCAGGGAAGCCTCTTTTGGTAGGGAGCTATGCAGGACTCTGGTCAAGTTGCATGGAATAAGCGACTTCTGAATGCGTGATTCCAGATGGAACATCCACGTCGCCCCATCCAAGGCTCAGGGAACATTTTGGAAGAGGGAGTAGAAGGACTGTGGGAGCTCAGGAAGGGAAGATGTGTAGGGGTGCTGTCTTGTGTGTATCATATGTCGTTGTAAAGCGACCACACAGCACCTGTGATTGCCAACATGGGGCCTGAAACAGACTCGAGGAAGGAAAAGAGGAAGGGAGGGGGAAGAGGAAGGAAGGAGGAAGGAGGAAGGAAGGAAGGAGGAAGGAGGAAGGAGGAAGGGGGAAGGAGGAAGGGGGAAGGAAGAAGGAAGGAAGGAAGGAGGAAGGAAGGAAGGAAGGAGGAAGGAGGAAGGAAGGAAGGAGGAAGGGGGAAGGAAGGAGGAAGGAGGAAGGAAGGAGGAAGAAAGGAGGAAGGAGGAAGGAAGGAAGGGAGGGAGGAAGGGAGGGAGGAAGGAGGTTGAAGGGGAAAGAGGGACATAGGGACGTGAAGGTTGGAGGGGGACTTACTTGGGGGGCAGATGAAGGGTCAGTGGGAGAGGGTTGAGAGAGAGCGGTAGGAGATGTACTCAGTGTATTGTGTACAAGCATGATATCAGAGTTTAAGGAACTAATTGTAAAAGTCTAGTAAATAAGTTAATTCCCGATCTCCTCTGGCTCTGTTTTCCCCTGACAGTGGTACTTTGGAGCGTCACTGCCCATGCCTGCCATGAGGCTTTCTTTGTATTCTGCCCTTGCAGCCTAGGTTAATGGAATCCTCTTAACAGTGATGAGACTTTTAGTGAGAAATGGCATCTGAAATTGGGTGTGCCCTCTGAGTTGTGGGGATTCCTCCCAAAAAAGCTCTCTTGGTCATATTCCCACATGCACCCATGGAGTGTGGAGGGTTTAGCATGTCACTGCTGGGAGGGAGGAACGTAACTGCCAGCTCTGCCAGGAAACACCACTGAGGGTCTGCTTCATGGACTACCGTGGCCAAGACAGGAGCCCAAGGGCACAGTCAGGGTTGACTTGCTCTCTGCCTCCAAGCACATGTCCATCTACTGAAAGCAGCTTACAAACAACAACAAGGTGAAGGGAATACCCAGGTCTTTATACTTTATGTCTCGGCATCTACACCTGGGAGGAGCTGGTTGAGGCCTGTGCTGGGTACAGCGATGGGCTGTGACACAGCTGGGATCAGAAACAAACACACACAGGATGGATTTACGACTCTCACTATCCTGTGGGTAAAACACAGCATTTCAACATATTTCTTTTATGATCCAAACCAAATAATGCACAAAACTGACTTTATTATATTTTAACTCACAAACTCCTTATAGAAAAAATAAAATGCGGGTGAATTGTTCATTATCAGAATCAATGTAGTAAAAGGAAAGTGTTTTCAATAAATTCTCATGAGTGCTGAATTGAGTCTTCTCACCTCACTTTCTTTTGTGACTCTTATACTGGTGTGAACTCACTGCACACAGTGACATCTCTTGAAGACATGAATGCATGTCTTCATGATTATACAGAGATGTAAAATCTAGACTGCACATGTGACAATTCTTTTAGATTAGAAATAACAGCATGAGCATAGTTGAAAGAAGCTTTGTTTTATGAATTGCTTCTTGTTTGGGGGTTGTTGAGGCCTGTAACATGGTTCATTTGTGGGATGGAGGGTTAGATGTAGACAGATCTTGTTTATAGCTCAACACAAGCACTTCATCCATAGTCCCGGCTTAATCCAGCCACAACCAAACAAAGCACCTACAAAAATATGAAGGAAAAGTTGGGATCAGTTTCTGGTTCAGGTCCCTGCATGATGGAGGCTCCCCCAACAGGTGTCATCTGCCCTGACAGCAGGAGAATGCTTGGATGCAGAGCTCACCACACTAACCTCAGGTGGATGTGACGGCGGGAGGATCACCGGTGGCACGCTGGGGAAGAGAGGTCAAGACGTCCCTCTAACTGGCACTCCCACCATCACCGCCAGCCATCGCAATAGACCAAGTGGCTTTTTCTCAGCTCTGGACGTTTTTAAGTTCCTTTCGCGTTTTATTTACATGTGTATGGGAGATTGCATGTACCATGCTCCCAGTGTGAAGGGCAGAGGACAACTTGCAGGAGCCTGGAATCAGTTCTCTCTTTCCACCGTGACTGTGATTGCAGGGTTGGAATTCAGGTCATCAGGCTTGGGGGAGGCACCTTTACCTGCTGACCCAACTCGACTCAGCTCTGAATATATTGACTCATCTAATTTCCAAATATCAAATGTTCCCATCCAGCTAAGCACGGTTAACCGGTTAACCGTTGTCACCTCTACCTTTATGCTGAACAAAATTTACACACACACACACACACACACACACACACACACACACACACACACACTGTAGATCCATGAACATGTGTGAGAAATTTCCATATGGCAGGGAATTCTTTGGTTCTTCAGTGTTTTGTAAGTTCTCATTTCTGCTTTTACCCCCTTGGCTGTATAATTCCTGGATATTTGAGGCTACTGTAAATGGATTTGTCTTCAGGGGGTTTATAGTAAATGAATACTGAAGGTTTTCAACGGCCTTTTCTGTATCTACTGAGATGATAAATAGCTTTGTTTATCTTAGATTCTATTTATGCACAATAGTATATGTAGATTTTTTGATTTGCAAAACTAAATGACCCTTGCATCTTTGACTGAAACTAACTTGATCATGGTCTATGGTCTTTTTAATGTGTTGTTGACTTTAATTCGAAAATATTTATTAAGGAGTTACACAGTATATTTATCCAGGAATTTGATTTGTATTTTTTCTTTGCTATATCCTTATTCAATTTTGGTATCAGGATGATTCTGAATTTTCCTTTCCATTTTATGAAATAGTGTGAGAAGCACTGATATTATTTCTTCTTATAGGTGAATAGAAATCAGCAGTAAATGCATCTAAAACTATACTTTCCTAAAAGATGTCTAACTAATGTTGGTTATGATTGATCTCTGTGTTGTTTATATCTTCTTGGTTCAGTTTTGTTGAGTCCTGTGTATCTAGAACTGGATCTAATTCTTCTAGATCTTAAAATTTTTCAAACTATTCCCTAGTGATCATCTGCACTTCAGTGGTCTCTGCTGTGCTGCATTCTTTTCTGAGGCCAGTTCTATTCATTTAGGTCTTATTTCGTTCTCAGGGCTAGTCTGCAAAAACTTTGTTAACTGCAGTCACTCAAATTTCTACTGTTGTTGCAAAATGTGTAATACAAGCACTTAATGAGAAGAAACACACACACACACACAGACGGACACACTCACACACACACACATACTTGTGGCATCATGGCAGAGAGCTTGAGGCAAAGATGAGAGACAAACTTGTATGGGGGCATGGGGGAGAGAGAGAGACAGAGAGAGACAGAACAGAAAGAGGGAGGGATGGAGGATAGAGAGAGAGAAGAAGAGAAAGAGGGAGGGAGGGATGGAGGAGAGAGAGAGACAAACAGAAGAAGAGAAAGAGGGAGGGATGGAGGAGAGAGATAGACAGAAGAAGAGAAAGAGGGAGGGAAGGATGGAGGGGGGAGAGAGAGAGGGGAGAGAGAGAGTCCTTTGTTTCCCATTTTATCCTCCCTGGACACTCTTTTGCCCTCCACATTCAGCTGCCCAGGAGGATCCTTCACACAGTTGGAGGTTTGCTTTCCAGTCTGCTAGGCACTTGTCAACCCAATCAGGTTCAGTCGTCACATAAAACGTGTCTGTGGTTTAAAGAGCAGTTCTTTGCTTCATCGACCCTTCGTATTCTTCTTTCAGTCTCCATTGCATTGATTTCTCTCTTGATCCTCATGATTTTATTTGGAGTTTGTCTTATTCTTTTCTTTTTCTAAACTTAAGGTTTGACATTTGTTTATTTTTGAGATCTCGCTGGGTTTTTAATGTATATACTCACACGTACACACCTCATTTATAAAACTGCTGAGACTGAGCCTCAAATATTTTGTTAGGTCTTTAAATCTTTATTCTAGGGATATTTTCATTTAGTCTCTGATTTCATCAATGAAAATTATGCAAATATGTGTTGCTCAATTTTTGTGTATTTTTAGAATTTCTGTACAATCTCTATTTTGATTTCTACTTTTGTTCCATTATGGCCTGATAAGTTATATGAAATTATTTAATATTTCATACTTGTTAAAACTTGTTTATAGTCTAAAATGCATATATTGTTGAAAGTTCCATGGACTGTGAACTCTATGTAGGTTTCAGCTTATAGAATCTCCTTCGGATGTCTGCTAAGCCCGTGTATCTATAGTTCACTCTGATTTCTTCCCATTCCTTTCTCTCTCTGGATCATTTATCGATTTTGAGAGTGAGGTATTGAAATTGCCCCGCTTTGCTGCACTTGTGGGTGGGTCCTGGCCCAGGACTGTTTGTTTATGACATTGGGTACACTGACTGTGCACACCTATTTATGACCATCACAGCTTCTTCTTTTAAAATAGATTTATTATTTTTTATTTTATGTGTATAAGCGTATTCCCTGCTTGTATATAAGTGCACCCATGACATGCAATGCCCCCAGAGATCAGAAGAAGGCATTGGATCTCCTGCACCTGGAGTTATGGATGGTTGTTAACAACCATGTGATTTCTGGGAACTGAACACAGGTGCTCTTAACCGCTGAGCCGTCTCTCCAGCCCCCGTCATATCTTCTTGGTGGGCTCTCTCCTTTACAAACATCCAGTGCTGCTCTTTATCCCTTTCTGACACATTTCCTGTGGAGGCTCCTTTGTTAGCTACTTTTCTTCCTTTCAGACTTCTTTTGCTTGGGATACTGTTTCCATTCTTTGACTTTTGTCTGAAGTGTCAGTCCACTGAGGTGAGTTTCATGCAGACAGCAACCAGTTGCACGCTGTTTTTTAAACAGTCTATTCAGCAACCCTATGTATTTTGCTGCGCAGTTAAGACCATTTAAATTTGTGACTGTTATTGAAAAGTGGACACTAAGTTCCCTTTTCCCGTGTTACAGTTGCTCTGGCTCACTGCGTGAATACTGTGTGCTCTTGCCCATCTCTCAGGGGTGATTCACTCCGCTGACACTGCTCTTGGTTTTTGTCTTTTCCTTCCTCTTCTGTATCTAGCAGGTCACTCGGCATTCTCTGCAGTCTAGCTTAGTGGGTATGGGCTGCTCGAGCTTGTGCTGACCACAGAAGGACTATACTTATCCCTCAACTTAAAAAAAAAAGTAACTTTTCTGACCTTGTAATCTTGGACGGCAGTCACTTTGTTTTTGATATCAAAACACACCAGACTGTGCTCTCCTGGCCTTTCTAGGTCCTAAATGGAAATACTCTGTTTTCATGATGGTTTGCCTTGTAAGTGTCATCAATCTCCTCACTTCTCATGCCTGCCTTTTGGTTTTCAGGATCCTTTCTTTTTCTGAGCTCTTGGAAATTCAGTTATAATGTCCTTTGCTATGTGTGATGATTAATCTTGGTGGTTGACTTGAATGGATTTGGAGTCAACTAACCACATCTCTGGGTGGTTCTGTAGGGTATTTTCTGGAAGTTTTAACCAGGGGAGAAAATCTACCCCCAAGTGATTGATTCTGTCTATCAGGGGTCCAGATATGAGGAGGTCTGAGACAAACCACCTCTGGCCCTTGCTTGTAAGCTCATCCACACTGTGGCTGCCACCAGCCTCTGATGACACTGGAACCCAGTTTATTCAGCTTTCTGTGGTGGATTGAAGACCAGGGGCTCTCCAAGAATCTTCCAGGCTTTCAGCTCCATATTGAGACTGTGGGGAATCTCACTATTCATGTCCACATGGGGTTCTAGCTGCCTCCTGTTCATAGCTATTCATATACTTCCCTATATTTAAGGAACCTCCTGCCACATCTTCATTGAATGAGTTTTTCTATACGTAGACGGTATCCTAGTTCTGTCTTCTATATGACAGAGTTGAAGATTTTGGTCTGTATTTAAAAGAAGATCTATACTTTAATTAGACAAAACAGTATTGACAACTGATCAAAATAATACTATTTGTTCTTTTTACAATTTTAATTCTTAATACCATAATAGTTTTTGTAAATTGGGAACAAATTGATTATATGAAATGGTGGAAGGGTTAAGGACATTGCACTTCTTGGTACTATAGACTATGTTATGAGTTCATGTCAAATTTATGAAAACACAAATTTTAAAATCCATACTTTTTTTTAAAAGGTGGTGTGGGTATGGCCTAAATAATTGCTATACTTGACTAAAAATGTGTTTGTGAAATGGTTCATTTATGAGCCAACCCTTCTAATTCTTTCTATTGATAAGGCCTTTAGACAAATACCAAAAGCTCGGGAGGATCATGTAAGTAGCCCTAATCCAGTATGACCAATGCCCTTTGTCAAAAGCAGCAGAGACTCCAGGCTGTGCTCCCACAGAGGAAAGGCCCCAGGGACCTGCAGCAAGAAGATTCCCAGCTCCAAGACAGATAACAGTGTTCTAGGAGATCAAACCTGCCAGGGCCTTGATCTTGGTCTTCCAGTTTCCAAAGCCATGAGAGACAAATGTGGGCTGTTGAAGCCATGCCATCTACAGAGTTACCCTGGGACAGTCATCTTCACTAAACATGCTTGATGCTCAGTACTGAAGGTATCCGGACACCTTTGGAAGTTGGAAGCTGTGTCCGCACTTCTCATAGAAAATACTGAGAGGGGTCAACTGCCTTCTACTGGGGATTGAGACTCTCAAGTGTCAAACTGCACACAAGTACTGGATGTGTGTGAGGATGTCTGGACTCCAGTGTTTTTGAGTGCCAATCACTATACAAAATGACGTCTAGGACAGCATTAGCCTCCAGGGAGCCAACAGTCAAATCTAACAGGTATTGCTGGACTGGCTTGAGATAATCTAGTTTACACAATGTTTCAGGATCCAGTAAAAGCTTTAAAAGCGTAAAAAGTACACAGTGAGCCCCGCCTCAGCATAGTGCACGAAATAGTGCAGATTGCTTCTCAGATAGCAATTCGAAGTACCAGTTCAAGTAAAGAAGGTGCGTACTCTATGAAGGAGGAAGGACATCTGTGATACCTAATGTCCACCCTATGGTGAATGGACTGTGGATCCAGTCAGCATCAGCAGGAACTGAATGCAGTGGCCTGAGCCTGGAGGTCAGGAAGGAGAACAGCAAAATCCTGTTGAGTCTGGAGCCCCAGAACACTGCCCTTCATCCAGCTTGCTCTAACCTTACACATTCCGAGTCCCAATGGCACTGAACTTATCTGTGCCAACATTAAGCTCCAGGGCTACAGTTAGACTGTTCAATTTTCTTATGGCTGGAATGGAACTGTAAAGATTCATTCCAATCAGGCTTGGGAAATGCAATTGAGAACCCTGGATACCTGTTGCAGGCTGCAGCACGTGCAACTCCCCTTTGGCGTCATCTGTCTCGGGTCCACAGCATTCCTTTTACTTACTATTTTTATCTTATGTGAATGAGTGCATTTCCTGCATGTGCATAAGTGCACCCATGTTTTGCAGTGCCCACAGAGGTCAGAAGAGGGCATCGGATCCCCTAGAACTGGAGCTAGGGATGGTTGTTTTTCATCACGTGGGTGCTGGGAACAGAACCTGGGTCCTCTGCAAGAGGGACAGTTTTTCTCTGTATCTGTTCTAATGCAAGTCCTTGGGGACAGATGCATACAATGGGTGTTTGAAAACTGCTTATCAGAAGTTGTTGAACTCTATCCTCTTAGGTGAACCGCATAAACTACATAAGCTACACTGACCTTACATGTTATATGACAAGTATTCTTCAAGTCACATTGATAGCCTGCTTCTGGAGTTTGGGCTAAGGTGAACTGAAATTGGCAGAGTTTCTTTTTATTATTTTATGTATATGTGTATTCTGTCTGCATGTAAGTACACCCATGGATGTAATGCCTGCACAGAGTTAAGGACAGTTGTCAGCCACCACGTGGGTGCTGGGAACAGAACCTGGGTCCTCTGCAAGAGCAGCCAGTGCTCTTAACCACTGAGCCATCTCTCCAGCCCCAGCATTTCTGTTCTCACGGGTGCTGACAGCTCTGCTGTCCACTCGACATTGTGAGGGTGAGTCATTGTGGATGCTTTCCCTTTGTAGATGTACACCTTCCTTACTGGCTTGGTTTGCTTTGCACTGTTACCTGATGATCAAAGTGCTAAATTTCTTCATAATATATACTAGGCAATGATCAGGCTCACTTGGCCCTGGGCAGGTCTTGTTGGAAATGAGCCAGTTTACAAGTATATGACCTCTTAACAACAAATTGTGTATTCCTGGTAGCAGGTTCTGCAAACTCCCTCAGTCCTGCTGCACTGCCTCAGATGTGTCAAAAAGGCTCCTCTCCTCCTCCTCCTACTCCTCCTCACCTCCCAATGCTCCTCCTGACCCTCCAGCTGCTCCTCTCCTCTTCAGTTCAAGTCTTCAAATAATGGTTTCATTTCATGCTTTATTTAGTTTCCTACAATGATTTGAACCGTACCATCCAATGATATGATTTGGTTTCTTCAGCTCTCTAAGGAGGATCTCATGTGGCCTGGCGGTGGAGTGATGTAACCTGAGCTTGGCACAAAACAGGAGCCACAGCACTCGGGAAAACCTTTCTCTATTCTGGTGATTTTCTGGCAGGATGTCCTCCATTAGGAAGCACCGTGGACCTTCCTGGTGCTGTCTGATTCAGTCACACTTGGCCACTTTGCCTTGGTCCAGGAGTGAGTGCACATCCGACCTAATTCCACAGCAAGGTCCAAATCGGTGCTCCTTTCCCACCTTGGCCATTTTCATTCGCCCCCCTCCGCGTTCTGATTTCCGGGTAGACGGAGCTCAGCATGAGCTTCGTGAGGCTGTTTGAGAAGAACTGCAGACAGCTCAGCTATGGGTTGACTGAGGGCTGAGGAAGGTGGGCACGCCACACAGCCATGTTTGGTGAATTTAAAGTCACCAGGCTGAGAGAGCAAAAGACCACCTTCAGTTTCATGCCCCAGAGTGTCCTGGAAGCCTGACATGACCTACATCACTTTTAGGACTTGGGTATCTGCTGATTTTGGAGTTCTGAATGGTGGGATCCTCTTTACACATGTGTTTGAGTTCTACATACATCCTGCAACACCAGCTCCAACATAAGAATAATGTCGACTCTGAATCTCTTTGGTCGCCCCTCAGGGCTGATAGACCAGTTTCTAGCTGCATGTTTTTGCTGTTTTATGAAACACATGCTTTCAGTTGAGTCACAGGTCCTGTGACACTGTTGCTGCGTTTTGCTGTCAGCACAGTTTAAGGATGGCATCACTATCATTTCCTGACACTGTGGGGTTAAGACTATTGCAGCTCAAGACTGATGGAGAAAGATTCTGAGGGATGGCTGAGGACATTAGAGCTCTCTGGGACAGCAGAGCTCCATAGGAGCACCCTGGCATGGGCTGTGAGTTGATGGAAGCAATTTTGTTAGGAAAGGCATCCTTTCTCTAATGGAGATTTTGCCTTCTTACCCCTAGTCTGGGTTACCCACGAGCTTCCACTATCAAGCAGCGAGTGAAGAATACTGCCGTGTAGGTGCTGTGATCAGGAACCAGGAGCAAATGGGCTCCAGAGCCCAACCACAGAAGAGTCCGAATGAACACACAGGCGGCCCAGCACTTACCACAGCTCCTTGTCCGATCTATGACAAGTGAATAATGAAGTCTTCGACCCACCCTTGGAAAATTAAAATGTTTTACAAAGTCTTGCCTCTTCATGCCAAACATAGTACTGTTTTGTAGTGATTGAGTGCTTTGTGCTTTCAAAAGCAGAGGAGCTAGGGTCACTGTGTGCTGTTATAAGGTGCCAACCTCTTTTGAAGATTGCTGGGCCTCTCATAATGCTGACCCCTGTGATGCTAAATCCAGTTGTCATCCCCCGCTCCCCGCAGAAAAAAAAACAATTGTAAAACTGTGTTTTAGACCCAAGCAGTGTTGTTTTTCCTGGACACTCTGTGAGACGAGGCTGCAGTTGGGGACCTTGGGAGACCAAAGTACTATTTTGGCTCTCGTCCTCTCAGAAGTCAGAGCACAAGCAGGGAAATGAAGAGGATCAAATTGTTCCTAAGCACAAGGAGGGGAAGTACATTTTCACTCTGATTCTGCAGAGCCAACGTAAATACATTGTGTCAGTGGAGGGAATGGGATATTCGCCTGGTGGAAGCGTGGGCCTCAAGTGGTTTTTGAGGGAAAGGTTCATCAAGGTTTCCTCTGGTGTGGGGAGCAGGAAGGATCAATGAGGACCTGGCTGTCCTTTCCTTTGCTAATGGAGATATCCTGTGTGGTGGGATGGGGCAGTGTCTCAGTGCACAGAGCCAGAGTTGTCACATTGACGACTCGGAAAATTAGCCTATCCTGTCTTCTATCAAATAATAACAACTCATGTGGAGGAGGAAATGTACTTTATTCTAGATGCCTGGTAACAAAACACTGTGTTCTGGGAAGGAAGCTGCTCCCCTGTCCTACTCTGGCTCCCCTCCCTGCTCAGTGGCGTTATCAGTAGACTCTGAGGTAAAGATACACGTCCAGCCTCCATCTGCCACAGAAAATTTCTCCACAGCTGAGGCTGGTGGCATTGGTAATACAGTGACATTCGTATGGCAGAAAGGGGTGAGACACCATTGCTTGGAGAGCAAGACCAGGGTAGAGACAGGGGCCATGCAGAGACCACAGGAAGACAGCTAGAGATGAGAGGGAAGGGAACCAGAGAACTCAGCTGTGCTCAGACCACCAACAAAAGAGAGAAGGGCATCCATCAGGAGGATGACCTGCCAGAGACCTGGGCAGTGAGGCCTGATCACGTGAGGGCCAGGAGACAGGAACTGATGCCTTCTGTACCCTGTGACCATCCGAGGTGTATGGGATCTCAGGAGGGTGCCCTGCGATGTAGGCTGTGGTGGGTGAGCACCACCTGGCCTCTCTGTGGAGGCGGCTCAAGCCACCAGTCAGGGAGGCCCCAGCCTCAGCGCTTGATTCTCCCCTGGGCTCAGTGGACCACAGACCGTGATGCTGAGCCCACATGGAGGGGTCCAGATCTTGCACAGTGAGCCCTTCACATAAACCAGAAGGAGTAGGAAGGGGGCAGTAACTCCCCACAGGAGGAAGCCACAAATCACCAAACACACACATAAGCACTGGTTTGGTATTTTTAGGGAACACACAAATACCTCTGCAAAGCATCTGCAACCCTTTCCACATCCACAGCCTCGCCAGATGCAACCTAGAGGGCAATGGTGCTTGGTTTCTAACCATCTGACAGGAGAGCACGTCTGTGCCATTTAGTCACGTTACCCACTGCCCTGGGCCAGTTCCCTTTTCAGCAGATGTGGAACAAGGACCGGCATCTCACATAAACACTAAGATACCTTGAAAGCTGTGAAGCTAATTATGACTATTACGACACTTAGATTTTTAGGCACTAAAACTATGTGCTAAATAAGTATTTATTTTTTTTACAAAGTCCTCTGCCTCAGGCATTTTCTTATAGTAACAGAAAACTGTTGCTCCTTACTCTTGTGTTTCTGAGAATGGGCAAAGAAGACATAGCTTATTTAACTCTCCATGCTGGGTGATCGTTGCAATCTGCAGTCCATTACCAGAGAGTATGTAATACATACCATACATTTTGCTAAACTTTCTAGAAGTATTTACTCTTTTTTCCTCACACAAAGTTCCCGGAGTGGGTTTTGCCATTTTCTCTGTTCTGTCAAAGATGGAAGCAACCTAAGTGAACTCAACTGATGAGTGGTTAACAAAAATGTGGTATATTTACACAATGCAGTTCTATTCAGCAGTAAAGAAGGATGAAATAATGAACTTTGCAGGTAAATGGATGAATTAGAAATTGTTATACTAAGTGAAGTAACAGAGATTCAGAAAAATAAAAGATGTATGTTCTCACTCATTTGTGAATCCTAGCACTAAATCCTTTTAAATTCCAGGCCCTGTTAATAAAAGATGCTGCTATACAGCAGTCTCTTCTGTGTAAAATCAATACCATCATCACAACTTCAGCTGTGCCTGATCGCTAGACTCAGGTTTATGGAGCCTCAGGAGCCACCCTCTGACTGTCTGGAAACCCAGGTCCACTACTTGGAGGCAGAGCTTGATGACAAGGGTTGCTATGGAAACCCCCACCTGAGGCTGCCAGACCAGGGACCCCATGCATCCTATAGTGCCTACAAAATCTTTTTTTCTGTCCTCTGATACGTAAACATATGAGACTTGCCTGAGCCTGGCTGATCTGGATGGTTCCCCCTCCCTCTGTGAGCAAGTGGCCCTAGAGATGGCTAAAGATTTGCCCAGGAACTCACCATTGTGCTTGTCCAAGGCAGCTGGACAGTGGAGAGCCACCACTTCTTATCCTGGACCACCATGCATCTGCCTCAGCCCCCTCTCCAGGCCCAGGTACCAGGCAACAGACCCCACTGCCCCAGAGCACACTGAAATCATCCCTACCAGTCATGCCCGGCTCCTGTCTAACCCATCCTTTTCCCTCTCTCCCACAGATCCCAGATGTGCTGAGTGTCCCTGGGGGCTGTAGCTGCCTCTGGAGTCTAAGATTTCAGTGTAAGCATCTTTTTCCAGGATGGTCATGATACTGTGTCTGTCTCTCAGCAGTGCATAAAGTCCCACCTGAACCCACTCCCTTCTCGTTCCTGCCAGTACCTGCTTCTTTTTTAATTATTACTATTATTATTATTATTATTAATTATTATTATTATTATTTTGAGCCTGGGTTAGTCATTCTTGAGTTTATTATTTCTGAATCTACATATGCTTTAATTTATAATGCCACATCGTACTCTTCAAATTATTTGAAACATGACCCACACTCCCATTTTTTTGTACCTATTGTACATTACTAATTATGCGTAGAAGTCAGACATTTAAAATAACTACAGGTCACGGAGATGACTCAGAAGGAAAAAGTGTTTGCTGTACAAGTCTGACAACCTGAGTTAATCAGATCCCCAGATCATGAAAAATCCAGATTTCAGCACATATCTGTAATCTCAGCAGTCCTATGGTAAGATGGGAGCTGGACATAGAGTTAGTTTTCCTACTTCCCAGAAGCTCTTGGGCTAGGTAGTTTGGGTTCTGCAGAGCAGTGACTGTCACATACAAGCAGGTACCTGCTTCTTATTTCTGTGGGAAGCTTCTAATCCTCTTCTGTCCCATGGCCTCTCCTGTTTTATGCCCACAGCTCTGTCCTCCTGGCCTCCACCATCGCTGGCTCAGATCTTGGGTTTCCAGCCCACCTGGTCACAGCTTACTCCACAGCACTATCTTGAAAACACCAGTCGTATGTGCCTGATGGTGCTCAGGAGCTCTTCCTGGTAACCCACTGCCCACACAGGTTCTCCTAGAGAACCTTGATGTGAGGTGTTGCCCAAGGTCCACATTTACAAGTGGCTCTGCAGGAGGAAATTCAGGACAAATGCCCTGGGGATCTGGGTGGCGATCCTCTTCCAGTCCAACAGCCAGCTCTGTAGCTGCTTATCCTGAAGCCTGTGGAGCAGTCCCTAGGTGGAAGCACGGCACCACCTGGCTAGGTGGTGATGCCAGCGGTGGGTGAGAAAGTGTTAGAGGGGGCTCTGGATCTGCATCTAATAGGACCACATCTCCAGAGGGACAGAAATAGCTTCCCTAGACTGAGATAATACCCAAAGCAAAAGGCAGGTATCTTTCTGGGAAAGATTACCACTGGAAGAACCAGGTTCTGTGGTGGGAACTGGGGAAACAAGATGGGTAGAGAAAGGACTCGGGTAGGAGGAAGAAGAGGAAGGAAGGGGAGGAGGTGGAGGAGGAAGAGGTAGAATAGGAGGAGGACAAGAAGGAGGAAGAGGAGGAGGAAGGGGAGGAGGTGGAGGAGGAAGAGGTAGAATAGGAGGAGGACAAGAATGAAGATGAGGAGGAAGAGGAGGATGAAGAGCTGTTTATCCAGAGCTTAGCTTTCCCACGGGAGTGTGGGCTGTTGGACATGTACCTGGTTGGGGTCAGGGGCTGAGTAGTAGGCAGCACTGGGGCTTGGGGAGAGGAGATGAATCCGCCAAATGTGGGAGCTGAGCCTGCGGCAGAAGGGAGTCCACGACCACGCAGCCGCACTGCTGACTCGTGGTTCAGAAGGACAGGACACAGCCCTAAGACCTGGGCCCCACTACACCTTGTTCTGCCTGTCACCAACTTCAAAGGGGGCTGTGAGAGAACTGCCACTGAAGGGACAGTTCATTAGTTCTGCCCTGTGTTGTGTGTGTGTGTCTCTGTGTCTGTGTGTGTGTACATGCATGCACAGGCATGCCGAGGCCAGAAGTCACCACTGGCTGTCTTCATCAATCACTCTCCATCTTTGCTTTTTTTTTTTTCAATCGTACAGACATTGCTTTTATTTTTCCTTAATTTGGCAGTTTTGCTGATAGGTCCTGAGACCAAGAGATTTTACCATACCCCATATATTTCTCATCCATTTAAAATCTACATATTTGTGACTATTTCTCAAGAGTTTTACCACATTTGCTAAAAAAGTAAATTCAAAGGGCTGGAGAGGTGGGTCAGCGGTTAAGAGCACCGACTGCTCTTGCGGAGGACCCGGGTTTGATTCCCTGCACCCACATGGTGGCTACGAAATGTCCTTAACTCCAGTTCTGGGGGAATCTGATGCCCTCTTCTGAGCACCGCGGCGTTGTACGACACGGGTGCACTCACATACATGTAGGCAATATACTCATACACATAAAATAAAAATAATAAATAAAATATATAAAAAAAGAAGAG
>NW_008339846.1:364274-365533 GCF_000622305.1 Nannospalax galili | reverse complement strand
AATTCCCAGCCCCTACATGGTGGCTACTGACTGTCCTTAACTCCAGTTTCAGGGGAATCCAAATCCCTCTTCTGATCTCTGCAGTATTGTACGACACGGGTGCACTCACATACATGTAGGCAATACACTCATACACATAAAATAAAAATAATAAAATATTTTTTAAAATAAATTCAAATTTGTAGGAAATGATAAACTGACACGTCACACATTCTGCTTGTGTTTGCACTGTTAAATACTTCACTAGTTTCGTAGCATGTTATATTTGCATAAATAACATTCAAACATACTAGCATAAGTGGTAAAAGATATTTGCATTTGGTTCATATTCTTTATTTATATTAAATACAAGATTTTTAAAGCTCAGACTTAAATATTCAAGTAATTATCACACTGTGTAACAAAAATCTTTAAAAATCATCATCATGTTTTGAAATAAAGATTTTATATTTATTTGTTCAGAAATACATATTAGTACCCAAAGCTATGTACTAAATGTTGGATCAGCAGTGCAAATAACAAACTTCCTGGGCTTATGAAGTTTGGGTTTTTTTGACAGAATTGTGGGTACATGTGGGAGTAGACATTGGTAAACTTACTGAGTGTGTTTATGAGGAAATCAGAGAGCTTTCAGGACCTGGCTGAGTACCAGACAGGAGGTCGCGTGTGGAGTGTAGACCACTCTTTAAAGAAATTTTATCATGAAATGAAGACAAATCTGCTGAGGGCCTGATTGGAGAATGGGAACAGGGGAGGTTCATCTTGTCTCTGTCTTTAAGGTTGTAGCTACAAGATCGTGTTTGTGGATAATTCAGTGGAGAGGTCAGAGACAAACATGGTGTGGAAGCAATTCTCGGGCAAGGTGAATGAATGGATGCCACTTCCAAAATGCTGGGGTTACAGCATGTGCCCCACATTTGCCTTCTATTGCCTATTTTTAAATGAAAAAATGTGTATTGATGTTTTCTGGAAGAAAGGGTTTATTTGGCTTACAGCACAGTTCATTATCAAGGGAAGCCAAAGTAGGAGCTCAGGGCAGGAACCTGGAGGACAGACTATAGAGGAGTACTGTTTACCGGCTTCCTCCTTGGCTGGGCTCAGCCTACTTTCTTTTTTTAAAAAATTATTTATTTAATAACCACACAATCATAAGAAGCATTTCATTACAACAGCATTGACATATTCAATAACAATTTCCAGAAGTAAGATGCATCTCCTTCAAAATTGGCTGTAAATTTTTAGGTTTACAGTTGAATTAA
>NW_008339846.1:363974-364109 GCF_000622305.1 Nannospalax galili | reverse complement strand
AATTCATTTTTAATGCAATTAACGCATTTGCACATGTGTTTCTAATCTCTATATATCTGATTATTACTAGTCACAGTCAGTTACTCTCTGAGCTCTTTGGCATCTGAACATGGTTATAAAATCATCAGGTAGATG
>NW_008339846.1:361077-363576 GCF_000622305.1 Nannospalax galili | reverse complement strand
TATCTGATTATTACTAGTCATAGTCAGTTACTTTCTGAGCTCCTTGGCATCTGAGCATGAATATAAAGTCATCAGGTAGATTCCAGTAGTAATGTTTTTCACATCCACCAATTATTAAGGAACAATTTTTTATGCTTTGAAGAATTATTATTTTTTTTTATTTTTAAAATTTATTTATTTTTACACCCACTTCTCAGATAGCAACCTCCCATAGCCTCCCTCCCCACACCAGAGCGCTTATACTCTGATATCCCTGCTACTGTCTGCTGTGTTGTCGGCACCCCAGCCATTCCCCACTACTTGCTCTTCTGGTGAATCTAGTCAGCCTATCTAGAGGTCTTTGTTTTAGGAAGGTCACCTGTTCCTTATCTAGAGGTAATCAGGTGTCAATATTCCTTTGGATAAGATTGGGGTCTGCTGTTCATTTTCCCAGTTCTATGATGGGTTACTATCTGGGAGACCCTTTGGCCACCGTGGCCAACAACTCAATAGAAGGTATCTCCTATCTGGCATTGTTGCTTGTTATGTAGCCTTTAGCTATGCATATGGACTCTTATGAAATTATATTAGCCCCTTTAATCTTTGGTTATACTTTCCTTTTGGGTGTTTGAGGCCATACAGTTGGCCCCGACAAACCAATTTATTTTTACTTTTAAGGTCATTTGAGGATCTGTTCCTCAGAGGTCACATGGACTTGGGAGGAGCCCGACTCCTTTTTTTACCAGTTCCACCCAAATGACGATAAGTCAAAGGTTCTGCTTGACCATAGTTGGCTTCACTTGGAAGCATGGAGGAAATGATTCCTCTGTGTTGACCTTCCTCTTTATAGACTGGACACTGGTTCAAGGCCATCTGGTGGGGCCCCCTTGGCCTCCTTGATCAAGAGGACAGGTGACCCACCACCATTATAGGGCATTTTGAGAGATTCTCATCGTCCCCTGGAACTAGTCAACCTAGGAGGGCTAGAAGCAAAAAGTGTCCTTTATGTCCCTCTGACCAAATTATTATAGACCTCAAAGTATGTCTATTAACCACCCAAGAAGGTTAGTTCCACCAGTCTAGTATTTTTACTTACTGTGTGTCATGTAGATAAATCTTGGGCAAAGACCAGTTGTTCTCAGATAAACCATACCTAGACATATATTTCTTGATCTATTTTATATAATTTGTCAATAGGGTATAGGAGTAATATGGTTCCCTCTGGTTTTTAAAACTAGCTAGGCATTATTTATCTCTCGCATTGTCTCACCCCTCCATTATGGTTTTCCCACTTAAGGTGCCCCCATTTACCCCCTTTCTAGCTTACTAATACCCTTCTCCTATGGTGCGCGTGCGCTGGGCACCCTGGCGTGGTGTGCGCGCGCACACCTGGAGAGTTGCGCGTGGGTCCGGTCCCCTGGTCTCAGCCACGCGCCGTGGGAGAAGGCGGGTCTGGCCCCGCGTGTGGGAAGTGGCTGGAAGCGTGCTGACCACTGAGGGGCACGTGGAGAAGTGGGGTACGCCTATTCCGCACTGGGCACCCTGGCGTGGTGTGTGCGGGCACGCCTGGAGAGTCGCGGTGCGGGTCCGCGGGCTACTCCGTGTCTCTGTGGGTCTCTGCTGCTGGAGTGTTGTCCAGCCGTGTACCGCCTTAATTTCCCCCGTGCGCTTTCCTCTTGATGTGAGATCCACTGGCTACTGGATCACACGGGAGAGTGCAAGGCGGCTGAAGTTGGGATCCCTGAGCCGGTGACGGAGGAATGCTGCCTCCGGAGAGGCTGGATCGCCAATAAGATGTGGGACTCTGCTTAGTCCGTGTCACAGCTTTTATTAAGTGTAGCTTCAAGTGATCCAGCTCTCTATTATTGAGAGAAGACTGGGATATTTATACCATGGGGGTAGTGGTAAAAGCTTTGGCTGATAGATACTTTGTGAGACATTCTATTTGCATATGGAAGTGGGTTTCTGCCATGCTGCCAGGCTGCTTACTACCTGAAAAATCACACAGGAAAGCATGGTATTCCTAGAGCCAGAGGCCATGTTTATGTTATGGCATTTGTGGCGGGCACTTCAAAAAGAGAGTCAGGAAAAATGCCAGGAAGGCACCCCGCTATGAAAGGAGTCTCAGCACATAACTCCGAGCTCGTGAGCTATCCGGATATGAAAAGACTTCTACTTCACATAACAGAAGCCCCCAACATTCTCCCATAGTCCTACCTCTTTCCCTTTATCCCATAGGTTCCTTGTATACCCTTCGCTCCCCCCTCCCTTAAACTAACCCAATTTTTATCCATATATCCCTTATTAAGGCCTGTTCCTACTGTTTCTTCTCTTTCAGGTTCTTTCTTTTCCTTTACCTCCCTGTTTCCTTAAATTGCTGACACGAGGTACAAATGGAGAATACTGCATCCTCATTTCTCTGACTAAGGATGGCTCTTTTCTTTGAACAAGCCTGGAAGATAAGTTTCTATTAGAGAAGAGAAATTCATACTTGTTCTAAACAGTGCTTCGTGTGGTCAA
>NW_008339846.1:358465-359027 GCF_000622305.1 Nannospalax galili | reverse complement strand
TGCCTTTAGATATCCATCCATTTCTTTTAGGTTTTCAAATTTAATAGCATATAGGTTTTTCAAGTATTCCCTTATAATGTTCTTTATCTTTCTGGCGTCTGTTGTGATGTTTCCCCTTTCATCTCTGATTTTGTTGATTTGGAGGTGCTCTTTCTTTCTTTTGGTTAACCTGGCTAGCGGTCTGTCTATACTGTTTATCTTCCTAAAGAACCAGATCGTGGATTTGTTGATTCTTTGTATTGTTTTCTTTGTTTCCATTTCACTAATTTCTGTCCTGATTTTTGTTACTTCTTCTTGTCTGCTGGGTTTGGGTTTCATTTGCTGTTGCTTTTCAAGTGTGTTGAGATGCAACGTTGAGTCATTTATTTGTGCTCTTTCCTATTTTTTGATGTAGGCACTTAGAGCTATAAACTTCCCTCTAAGGACAGCTTTCAGCATATCCCAGAGGTTTTGTTGTGTTGTATTGTCCTTTTCATTTAATTCTGGGAATACTTTTATTTCTTTCTTAATTTCTCTTTTGACCCATTCATCATTGAGTAGGAGTTTGTTGTTCAATCACCAT
>NW_008339846.1:334360-356990 GCF_000622305.1 Nannospalax galili | reverse complement strand
GAATTCATTCAGAAGTTTGTCCCTATCTTCCTTCAGTTCTTTGATTTATTTTTTTATGTGTACTTTAAATTTACCAAATTCTTTTATCATGTTTGTAATTGTTCTTTTGAGTTCCATGTCCTGCATTATTTCTAGGGGGTTCTTATTGTACTCCTCTAGAGGACTATTGGTATTTGGTGGGGATATGGTTTTTTAGTTTTTCATGTTATTTTTTTCTCTGTAATTTTGATATGTGAATTTCTTTTGTAGTTTCTGATTCTTGTGTGAGACTCAGGCCTTCAAGTTTAGGTCTGCTTCTTTTTGTGAACTTTATGTGTCTTTTTGGTTTACTTTTTGAGCATGAAATGCTGGTTCGTCTAAGTTTCTTGTTCTCTCTTTTGGTTTTATATTAGAGTGGCTCGATTGCTTTTGTCTTCATGAGTTCCCACAGAGGCCCAATTCAGATGAGGGTCAGATGTTTTCAGGCTTTCTCCTAAGGTCTGAATCCTTCCAGGAATGATTTTGGCCTCAGTAATTTGGGGGTTGGACTGGCCTGGGAGCCTGGCCCAGGAAAGATGCTGGTCTAGAGCAGCTGGTGGCACTTACCCCAGAGAGAGGCCTGTGGGTAGGAGAGAGGCCTGCTGTGGGTGGTGCAGGCCCAGGGAAGCAGTCCATCTTAGTTTTTGAGAGAGGCTATCTTACTGAACCTGGAGGTTGCTTATTCAGCTAAACCAGCTGGCTGGACGCTGCAGGGTCCCTCCTCCTCCACCTATTCAGTGCACAGCTCTTTTTATGTGGGTGCTGGGAACAGAATCCAAGTACTTCTGCTTCTGTAGCAAGTACTTTACCAACTGAGCCATTTTCCTGAGCCTGCATTACATGTTTTAAGCATGTTTGCAAATATCTTTTATTTCTATGTCAGTATCACTGGTTTTCTGTTCATCATAACCATAAATATTGAGGATAGAAAAAATACATGCAGACAAAAAGTATTCACAGCACCTGCGAAAACTGAGTGGGCTGTTTGTGTGTCTAAACAGACAGTCTTACCTGTCACTTTTGATTTGCTGTGCAATAGCTCCATGCCATATCTGCTCTCCCCTTTAGCCCTAATACCACCAAGAAAGAGGCCCAAATATAGTTCCCTTTTCTTTTTTGGTGTGTGCGCTAATACAGAGTCTCCCAAGTACCCAGGCTGGCTTGACCTCACAGTTATCCTCCTGAAACTGCTAAGAATGTCACCTATTTGTTCATGGGTGCAGGACTGATCATTGATCGGATAACCCATCAGGGAGCTCAGCATGGGGAAAACGGATCCTCCCTCTTTCAGCAGCCGTGATTGCCTGTAGCTGTTTATTCAGTGGTGGGACCTTGTAAAATTCTCCCACAGCTGGTGTTGGTATGCAGGTCTTGTTTAGATAACTCTATTGGTGAGGTTTTGTGGGTGGACCTTCAGTAGATTATACATATACATGCATATCTATATGTACCTGTTTATACTTGAAGATGAAGGCATATACATATATAATTAAAGAGGAGGAGGTCACAAATTTGAGAGATTTGAGATGGGGCATGAAGGGGACACAAGGAGGTGGAGGGGAGGAGGGGTGGAAATGGTATAAATACAGTACTCACGTGTGAACATCCCAAACATGTTAAGTTAATCAACCCACTATTGAAATATGAGTGGGTGAGGTTACAGTTTTTAAGGACATTATGAAGCACACACTGATTTTTAAAGATACGTGTAAGAAAATGTGATAGTGTCACCCTATGCCAGCTCAGTAGAGCCTCAAAATGTTGCTTCGTTAGTGACCTAGCTCAGAGAATAACCACCAGCCTTACAGATTTGGCAAGACTCCTTCTGGGTCTGCCTCAGTTTGCCTGTGCTTTCCTGAGCTCACAGCACTTGGCAGAGTCCCCATACCCATAAAATGAAGTCTATAAATAATTATTAAATTAAACTCAAACTGAGTATAGAAGTCAATTACTATTCAAATGCCCACACCAGCCATTGATCCAACGTGTAATTACAGAGCTCCACACGCTGTCCCCAGCCCTGTAGCAGGGGAAATTGAGGCAGTTGAATGGAGGTGGCGGTGAGGTAGGAGGATGGATGTCTCCCATGGACAGTGGCCTTTGCTGGTTGGTTTGGCAGTGAGAGCCCTGGGTCCCCCAAGCACAGCTTCTGGGTCTGTTCTCTGGATTGTGAAGCCAGCATCAGTTTCTGCCTGGAGATAAGGTATACTGAGTGAGATCTGCTGGAAAATTCTGCCCCACAGAAGATATTCTTTCCATCCTGTGATTTATTTATGATTGAACATAGGCATGGCCAGTTTCAGAACAGTAGAAAATGGCTGTACTTTAAGTCTTTCAGTTTCCTAGTTAAAAAAATATCTATTTCTATTTTTCTGTGTTTGGGTGTTGAGCTGCATGCCTGTAAGTGCACCCATGTCATGCACTGCCAGAAGAGGGTGTCAGATCTCCTGAAACTGGAGAATGGTTGTTAGGTGCCGGGAATCGAACCCAGGTCCTCTGCAAGAGCAGCCTGTGTTCTTAAACACTGAGTCATCTCTCTGGCCCAGTTTCCTAATTTTTAGAATAATTTCTTTGGTCCAAAGTTTAATCTTTTATTGATTAAAGGACTTTTTTTTATCATGAACTCATTGATTGTATTTGTTGCAATTTTGAGAATATTTTTTCCATAAATACTTTCTGAAGCAAGTGATCCATCTGGTCCCTCCATCATCATGAACCAGCAGGCACAGCTTGAACAAAATAGGAAGAAATCTCATCAGATGGAACCATGCAGACTCTGAAGAACCTTGATGCCCTAGAAAACTGTCAACAAATAGGTCCAAACAGAAAGAACTTCCAGAGAGATCCAGCAAAACACTGTGCCGTTTTTAAGTAGTTATAACATATCTTCTGTCATCGGATGAATTGTCTTAGGGTTGATATTTAGATGATTCTGGAAGGTTGTGTGTCATGCACAGTATATGTAATATGACCCACACGTGGAAGGATAGGGGAGACCCCCGAAGTAGGTCCATGGAATGTCCGCTTTTCTGCTCCATTCATCTCAAACCCACCTCCATCTCAGGTGATGGAATAATGCAAGATGTGGACAGACAGGGTTCTTCTCTGAGTAGCTCACTGCAGGATTCAGAAAACTGGGGGTGATTACATGCAGATGATCTGCAATGCCCACGGAGTAGACAACCTTCCACCCAGGCTGCCATGGGCCAAGAAGGACCCATGAGATCCTAGGAATGAGGGATACTCACATCAAGGAAGGGGAAAGGCAGGAAGCCACGGGGAGGAGATGCTCCCCAGGTATTCTACAGCTCCTCTGGGCTCCCTGCAACCCCATCCAGTATTAGAATGTGGGAGCTGCACCCATGATGTCACTTTCCACTGGAAAAAATGGAAAGTTCTCAGCAGTAAAACGAACTTTCTCAGCAGTGAAAATAAAAGCAGAGGAGAAAAGTTTCCTTTGCACCTGCCTATTGAAGAGACTGCAGACAGCATGTGAGGGGCCTTACCATGGACTCATCAAGATCTGCGCCAGCAGTATCAGTACCACTGGCACAAGCTGCTGAAGGTCAGTGATCAGGCCACCTTGCCAGGACCTGCTTCCATCCGGTGGTGCTTGGCATGGCTGGATTCCAGAACACACTTGCTTGATGCCCAAGTCTAGGGAATCCCTGTGTTTGAGCTCTTCTATTTGAAGCTCTTCAGACCTTACTTAAATGCACTTTGGCCCTCAGTCCTGGCAAAGGTGGATCAAGGAGACCTTAATGCATCTTTTGCTGCTAGCTGAACATGGTCTCCTTCTCTCTCACAGTGATACAAGTTTGAGGGAGAGTCCTTCCCTCGATGACTCTGATCAGTGGTTGTTTTGACGGTCCACCATGTACAGATGGCAAGTGTTTTCCAAGATCATCACAGGAAGTAACAGTGCCCACAGGCCTTCAGGAGAGAGTAGCTGGGCATGACTATGCTTATTGTGAGCTATTTATAGGCAACAAACTTGAAACTTCTTTTCTAGGAAGTCACCAGTAAAAATTAAATAGAACCAAGTAAGGTCATTGCAAGACTTAGAAATTCAAAGGTCTGTTCTCTAAAGTCTATAACCAATGAAAAAGATCTAAGGCTAATTAAGCTTTTTAGCCTAGATTCTATTTTGAACACCAGCTGCCTGTCCAACACATAAATTCCTAGAAAACTCAGGCAGTCATGAAGGGAAACAAGGAGTCCTTATGCCTACTGGACATAGTGTTAAAGTCACACATTTTTTTTTATTGCACTGTGTAAGGAATTTTTCCCTCATTCTCTAAGAGTGGAGAAATCCCGTTGAGACTGGCTTTCAAAATGTCACATCCTTTTTCCCAGCAGGGCAAGCAATGACTCCCTGACTCCTGAGAGGGCGGGTGACTGTGCCTCAATGAGGTATGGCCTGCTGTGTGCTCTGAGCAAGCCTCACTACCCTGTGGCATTCCACACACAGAGCAGGTAAGCATGCACGGTGAGAACTGTCACACTCCTGCCCTGGCCGGCTCGTGTATGCAACATCCAATCCTTCCTCCATGGAAAAAACAGAAACAACAGCAAGTCTTGTTCCTTCTCAAAAATGGCTTTCTTTTCAGCATGATGACCTCCAGGTCTGTCCACAGTCTCAGATGATAAGATCTCCCTGCCCCCTTTCTTGTCTTTCTTGAGACAAGGTCTCCCTGTAGCCCCAGCTGGCCAGGAACTCTATGGAGACCAGGCTGGCCTTGATCTCACAGAGATCAACCTGCCTTTGCCTCCCATGTGCTGGGATTAAAGGCCTGTGCTACCTGAGCAGCATTCCAGCATCTCTTTTTATCACCTCTTCCTGATCCTTTCATCTGTTGATAAACGTTTCATTGTTTGTCCTTCATACATCAACATGACAAAGATACTTAACATTTTATGGAAGTAAAACACATAGGAATCATTAGAGGGCAGGCTCATGTTCATGACTATAAAAATCAGCCTACTCTGGTGTCTCAGTCAGCTTTCCATCATTGTGACAAAATGCCCAACACAAGCCATTTATACATGGTTTTATTTCAGCTTGCAGAAACTTCAGTCCATCTGCTGCTGATTCTGGTCCTATGAAGATGAAGAAGACAGGGCGGAGAAAGCCATTCCATGACAGCCATAAATCAAAGAGAGGAGCTACAATGTAGGCCTCATCCTCCTCAAGGCCACACTCCCACTTGCCTAACTCCCTCACACTAGATTCACAATAATACCACAAGATGGAGACCGTTCCCTCAACACACAGGCCTTTGGGGAACAGCCGTCCAGGCTGTATCTTCTTAGAGCCAACACCCTGCTCAGGACAGAGGTCAGCAGCAGCAGCCTGGAAGCTGCCCCGTCTCCAGCCCCAGCATTATCGCTCAAGCGATTGCCCATCCTCCTCTGAGAATCACCGGTTCTTTCATTTCAGTTATTCTATAGTAATTAATCGTGATTTCAGGAAAAGGAATCTTAATCATTTGAACTCTTCACCATCTGAAGCTTTCACACACATTACCATCGTATGTGCATTGCATTTCTGGTGAAGGCCCAGTGTCGGGCTACCGACACACAAGGCATGTGTGCACACGGTCAGCTTCAGCAGCTGTCCACCAGAGTGATTACCAAGTGGTGTGGGAGCAGTGCCCAGAAGAGGAAGAACAGCACATAAACGTTCATGTATCCTAGATGCGCGATATCAAATGCAATTAAATATGTATATACCGTATATATCTGTGCTTCTCTCCATCTGCCTAGGCATGTGTGTATATATACATATATTTCATTTTATTGTGGAAGATTTCAGACATTCACAGAAAGCCCCTAGATAAGCATAATGTTCAATACGCCCTCATCCATCCTCAGTAGCCGTGGCTCACAGGAATGTGTGCATGTGCACTCGGATGGATATACAAATATTCACCTGCATTGTCCTGACATTCTTTTATTTTTGAAGGATTTCTTGTGCCCTTCATCTGCAGCCCATATTCTGTCTTTTTGCAATGTCCAGAGCTATGAATACTCAGACTACAACTCCTCTGCCCATCATCTGTTACTCCCTGGTCCTCAGCATCCTCTGTGAAGAGAGACTATTCTGTGGGCTGCTGTGGGCCCTGTAGAGCGCTTGGCATGAAGAGGCAGCGCAATTCTTGGCGTTTTCCATCTCGTTAAAATTTTAAAACAATGAATTTGTTTATGTTTCAATGAGCTGAGATACACAGGAGATCCCTTATTGGTACCAGTATCAAGATGGATTATATACTTCTTAGGGGCAGGGGTGTGGGTGCAAAAGGCTTCCGGGTAAAGGAAAGGTCGCACATATAGACCCTGGAGTCTCTGGGACACTGGAAGATGGCCGTGGGCAGGGCTGCACATAATGAGTTGCTGCCCTGGGACACTGGAGGCAGAAGCACACTTCGCTTGGGCGTGCCGCTCCAAAGTGCCTGTTTATTTTTTGTCACAGGTTTGTGCGAATGCTGCTTCTGGCTATAGTGGCAGAGGCTAGGGCAGGGGGTACGCGCCATTTGTTCCTGGCACAGAAGCCAAGTGAGATCAGACACTTGCTGAAATGGAAACTCCTCGCTCTGGATGGTTAAGGGCTGGTCAGAGCAGGGCTCACCCTCTTCCCACTTCCTTCACTGACAGGCTGGCCCCGATTGTATGTAATGCTTCCCAGATGTTCCCGTTTGCACAAATTCCCTTCTCTCTTCAGACACACACCAGGTCCCTGCACAGCGGAGGGAGAGGTTCCACCTTTGCGCTCTTCCCCATACCTGGCAAGTTCCACGGGGCCTCCCTGTTAGGACCTGACTGCGCTTGAACGTAAACGAGTAACTGAATATTCTGTTCTTCACTGGAAATGCTGGATGCGGTTCTGTATTTCACAGGTCAAGAAGGACCTTCCAGTCTGTAAAGAAAGTGCTGTGGCCCAGCAAACACCTGGCGGGCAGGAACTGGTATGGCAGTGACTGTTCAAACAACACTCCTTAGACTGTCCTCGGTAGAGGCAGAGAGAGAACTGGAGGTCCTGTCAGGTAATGGAAACCTCCATTCGCAGCTCAGGCAGGCGCCTTCCAGGGAACAGGGCTTCTGCTTCTCAGGGACAATATCCCCTTTGCTCACAAAGTCAGTAAATCTCTTCTTGGTGCTGTTTCCTTTTGACATACAGACCATATCCCCAGATGGACTTTAGTATTTACCTTTTCGTTGCAAAAGCCTCAACAAAAAGCAGCCATTAGTGAAGCCTCAGGTGTTATAGCAGGCGGGTCCTGCCCACTCCGTGGTAGATGAGATGCCCTGTGTGTCTACACAGCTGCAGTGTGGTGTGGACAGCACGGTGACTAAACATGCATCCCGAAGTAAGTTTACCAAGGGAGTTGCTGAACTTCCCTGAGCCTGGTTACTAGTGTGTGAAGTAGAAATGATCAGGGCACCAGCCAGCACAGGATGTTAAGGATTACGAAGATAATGGGCTTGAAGCTGTAGGGGCATGTAACGGATGGAGGCCATCCCCACACCCTGCTGTCTTTCATTGCCTCAGTTGGTCAGGATATGACTGGAATCTGTCTGGTGTTAGTCAGGGCTGATTTTCAGCCTATCATGCTCAGAACAGCCTCTCACAGCAGATGACTCAGCACACAATGTCAGTGGTGCCATGCTCTAGAGAGAGAACACAGGAAGGGACAGAGAACACACTGGGAGAAACAGATGGTTTGGAGGGTGCACTTTCTAGAACATTCCATCATTGCCCCCATCAGTACAGCTGTATCTTCAGTTCATAGTCTTCGAGTCCAACTCTTCCTGCCTGCTCACTAACTTGCTAAAGTCTACATGATAAGGAGGGGCTGGTCTTTCCTCAAGGTCCAACACAGACAAGGCAAGGGCATGAAGTGCTCTCTAGAGACCTCTTCCTAAGCCTGTCTTAAAGAACAGAACTCCATGACCTTCCAACTGTTCCCTCTGAGCTGTGAGCGCTACTCCCCATGTCTGAAACCTGAATGTCCCTTATGTACACAGAGGATCAGAGAAACACGAGAAAGCCATCAGTGCTTCATTTAGAGGATTACCTGTCAACGCCATCGATGGATCCCAAGCACAGATGACTGCAGGCAATTTCAACTGCTGAAAGACTTGGAATAGCAGAATCAACCACAGGACGTCTGGGCCATCGCCACAGGCAGAGTGTACTGCTAAAGCAAGCCTGTGTTGACAGAGACCTAGTGCACACAGCAGGATCCATGTGGTACTGGGTCATTGCTGGTACTGCCACAGACAACAGCCAGGTGCCCCAGACGGGAGGCTGACATCAATAGGTCAGTAGCACCACTGCACACTGGCTCTGTGGCAGTTCTGGGACCGCACCATCCTGTGAGGCAGAGGAGCAGCAGAGCCCGAGATGTACCACGGAAACCCTGGATCCTGGGCGGCTTGCTTGATAGCGAATGTTACACCATGCTAAAATTCAGCCTGCCACCCCGTGGAAAGGACGGATCACATCAGCTGCAGTGATGTCACAGGCAGGAAGCAAGCCTGGACGGTGCCCTACTGAAGGCTGTGTCCACAAAGAGCCCAGTCTTCTGCAGGTCATGTCACAGTTATGCTCTACCACTGTCCTAACACGGTTGCCCAGGCAGGGACCAGCATTCAGGAGCTGCTCCCGCAGCAAGCAGGTCCTTCTCCGGGGCGCAGCCGTGTGGGGCCTTTCTGTTCTTGACAGCCGGCCTGGGCTCCTAAGAATGGCACTCGCACTGAAGCCTTCTTAATTGGTGATTAGGTGGTTCCAATACGAAGACCCCCATCCCATCAGACAAGCCAGCCACTGGGACTCTTTAAATCCTAGATGCATGGTGCTCTGGAAAGATGTGACCCCGGCTCACACCCAGACCTCAGTGGGGCTTCATAGCGTCACTGGACACCAGGCAGGAGCCCAGTCCTTCCTTCTTATCCTAACATACATATCACATTCATTTATGCTAATAGTGCTCACCTATAATGGCAGAAAAGCCAAAGAGAAAACATAGCTCTATCAGGGCACGCACCTGAGCATTTGATGCTATAAATGGCTCCTGCTCTGAGTCTCCATTGTGTGGGGAGTCAAGTCCCTGACTGCAGTCGGACATGTGTAAGATTCCCACCCACCAGCACCTCCAGCCACATGTGGCCCACCTCCTGTGTCGTCTCACTGAGGACTCAGGACAGTGAGTGCACTGCATTGATTACTCTCTTTCGCTGGGACAAAACCCCTGCAAAAGCAGCTACAGGCAGAGGTTTATTTTGAGTCACATTTTGAGGGCACAGTGCATCACAGGGGAGGGCCTGGCAGTGTGCTGGTGCTCGGCTGGCTGTCTTCTGTTTTCGTTTGTATTCGGTCCTGGACCCTAGCTCTTGGGATGGTGCCAGAGTGAGTCTTCTGTCTTTAGTTCGACCTCTCTGAAAACACCCTGGCAGACATGCCAAGATCTACATCTCCTAGGTGACTATAAACCCACAGGTAACAGTGGACATTAACCGTCACACCAGATGGAGCAGCAATGATCATAAACTTGTCCTTCCATGTGCAACGAATCACTCTTGCAAGCGGGCTTCAAAACACGTATGGTATTGAAGCACCAGTTAATCTCAATTGATTTCCTTCCTTGGGCTGTCATGGTTCACAGCAGAATACAAAACAATCTTCCCGATACACAGAACTTAGGTCCCACTATCAGCCCTGCAGGCTGGGTCATCACTACCCGAATCCCTGAATTATAATGCTGTCTGAACATTTTAATAGGAAATGGATAATTAGTGACAGACGTCTAAGAAACAATGAGAATTTATCATGACAGGTGGAGCTAGGGCTGCTTCCAAACTCAGCTTTGTAACAGGATTTATTTTTGTATTTAAGATAAAACTCTGATCTTAAATGCTGCATTGTTAGACAACCATTGACAAGCTACCCCATTTCTTGAATTCAAAAGCTGTGAGTTGACTCCAGTATAGAATGGCAAAATGAGCCAGGTGGCCACAAGGTGTCAGTACACCAGTGCAACACTTGTCCTGCCCCAGGACTCCCTGGAAACTGTTATTTGTGGTGATCAGAGCCATGAGGCCAGCATCACATCCCTCTTACCTTCCAAGAAGGTGTGAATGGTTTCAATTACCTGTTCTGTCACAACGAATCATTCATTCCTATCTATGGTTGTGATGTTGCTGCTTGGTCTGAACTCTCCTGCTTTGTACACACTGCTCAGTCAGCAGACGACACCACAGGCTTCTGAGGTACAGAACCCTCATAGAGAAGAAGGCCGCCTGTCCTTGCTCACCACCTGCACTGGCCTCCATCTTCTGTCTCACCACTATGGAGCTATCCCTTGAGGGGGTCCTAGCCTTCTTCACACCCTGCAACAGTTCCTAGGGCCTCTGCTCTGGTCACTGGCTTTATGTAGCTCCTTGACCTGGGGGTCAAGACCCTGAGTTCTTCCTCTGTCTATCACTCAATGGCCATTCTTGGGCTCTCACCCATAGAAACATCAGGGTTTCCAGAGAATCAGCACAGAGCCAGTGGGGTATGCACACACCTGTTAATCTGCTGTTGGCAAACAAAACCCCAGGAATTCCGGTGTTACCACTTCAAGAGTTTTGATCCAAAACCAAAGCCTGTGGGCCAGGAGAGATGCTTATCCAAGCCCAGTCAGAGACGAGCGAAGGGCAGCATCCGGTCCACGTAGTGAGAGATATTGAACTACCCCTACCTTGTGCTCCCTGCTCTGTTCAGGTCCCCAGTGGAATGAGTGGGGTCTAACCACAACCAGAGGGCTTTGCTTTATTAGAATCACAAGTAGGAACACCAGTCTTATCCAGAAATGCGTTCTCTGACACACTAAAAATAATGTTGGAGCAGACAGACATCTGGCCTTCCTTGACCCAGTGGTGCTGACATACGTAAGCTGTCAGTCGTGGCTTCGGTTTGATAAAGCTCGGTCTCCCCAGGCTGTGGAATTTCGCTCCTCTTTTTGGTCTCAGAAATGCCCTTGAACTCAGCTCCTCCGCCTCGACTTAGATGCTGCCCAGAGGGCATCTCTTCTGCCTTCCCACGGTGGGGTCTCTGTGCCCACTGGTCCCTTGACACTTTATTCTCCAGCTATCCATGCTCTTTTCTCCTGACATTATCATGACACACGCACTTTCCCTCCTCCTGCTAGGCCAGGGCTCTTTGAAAACAATCTGTTTTCTTCTACAAAACCTCAGGTACATTTACTAGCATCCTCCAAAGGTAGGAGCTGTGTGGAGAGAAAGTTTCAGCCCTCCAGCTCCCTCCTTCAAAGGGATGCCCTCTTTCTTACCATCTTGAAACTCAAGTGTTTTAGTCTGTTGAGGTGAACCTGGATCCTAAAATCAGCCTGGTCTTCCATTCCATTCTTTGGCTAGTTTTCTACCTTCTTCCTAACTCATGCAGTGGTTGGAAGCATCCACATGATTGGCAGTTGTAGAAGTTCTACATTTATTTATTTATCTATCTATCTATCTATCTATCTATCTATCTATTTATTTATCTATTTATCTATTTATTTATTTATTTATTTATTTGTTTATTTATGCCTGTGTATGTGTGAATATATTCAGGCCACAGCATACATGTGGAGGTCAGAGGGAAGCCTGTAGCAATCATTCTCTCCTTATACTATGTGGACCTCTGGGATCAAACTCAAGTCATCCAGATTGGCAGCAAGTGTTCTTACTTACTGAACCATCTTGCTGGCCCAGAAGGCCAATTTTCTTGACAGCTGCTGTCTAATAACCACTCTGAGCACAGTTCCTGGGATGTTCAGGCCTCTTCACCCACAAATCACAAGGCTTATGCAAGGCCAAAGTGAGTGTCTTTTGCTTCTGCAAAGAGGAATTCTTATATAATGAAACACTCAGGGGTCCGCACGCCATTACCTTGGCCACATGCCCTTTCTTGGGATCTTTATTCTTTCAACCAAACTCCAGGGCACTAGATTTTTCCCTGCCTGTTCTGCTGTCAGAAACACTCTCCTATCAGCTCCTGGTCTGCACAGCAGATCATCAGATCTAAGTTGGGCTGATGCTTCCTGATGATTCACTTGGCAGGGTGTTGTGCCTAGCTGCTCCATAAGGCCTAGTCCTTGAAAGTCCTCTGCACAGCGTAGCCTACTGTTCCTTAGATGTATTGTTACCGTATTTGTGCATTTCTGTCACTTCTTTACTTCTCCACAGCAATGTGAGTTCTCTGACAGGAGGGACCCAGCTCCTCAATCTTGTTTAAACTGCACTCGAGTGCCTGGCATCTAGAAAGTGCTGACAGAACAGTCACTGGCAGGCTGAATGAATGAACCAATGTTCTGGTGTCTGGGACAGCATCACTCATGGTGCTTGGATTACTTAAAGGGCCAGAGTTTCATGGAGGACAGCACAGGGATCCTGGGTGGTCATTTTCATCAATCATTAAAGGCCATGCCTAGGTGGATGTGTTGGGCATTGTATTGATTACAGCGTATATATTTCAGTGGAGAGAACAGTAATCCAAATGTACTTGGCAGAGGAGAGTTCCTGCTTCTCAGTATGTCTAGTGTGTGTGTGTGTGTGTGTGTGTGTGTGTGTGTCTGTGTGTGTGTCTGTGTCTGTGTCTGTCTCTCTGTGTGTGTGTGTGTGTGTGTGTGTGTGTATTGACCTTGTTCCTCTGTCTATTTGATAACATAAAGACATGCTGAATTACAAAGCTGCTCTTGCTGTGGTGCTGAGGGGACCATGTGCTCTGCATGGCAGGCTCTGTCGCCTGTGGAGGAGAGTCTCCTTGAGGCAGAATAAAGCAAAGCTGGGCTCCCCTCCCCACTTCTTAACCACACACCAACCATCATAACACTGGCATTAAAATATTGAATTCACTCTAGCCTCAATAATTTCTTTTGGATTTTAGGGAAAAATTACAAATGTAGGTTCAGTCATTATTTTCAAAGCTTAGCTAATCTTTCTGGTGACGGATGTATCAGTTTATCTAATAACTTGGAAGGTTCTAGGGGAACCTGGCGCTGCTTTATCGGAACGAATCATGGATAACACAGTCAATTTTTCGTGGTCTCCTCCCCCAGCAGCTTTCAATACATTGTCGGACAGCTAGAGGAAGGCAGAGCTCACGGTGATATTGCTCCCTGGGGAGTGTTCTGGCCATCCCAGCTGGCCAGCATCTTAGATACCGCCTCAGAGGCTAATGGACCTTGACACTGGACCACATTTCCATCAACGATGGATGCTGGATGCTTATCTGGCCCCAGTGCTACATATGCAATTCATTATTCACTGTTGCTAAGGAATTGCATTCATCTTTTACCATAGTGTAAACAGCGATAGTAGTGCTTCCCACGCACCGTGCATCCAGGGATTTGTCTTTCTCACATCCTGTGATCTCTCAAACCAGTTTTTTACAGTTGAAGACTCATTGATCCTAACACGAAGGCCCATCTTCCCACTGAATTCAACAGCCTTAGAACCTTCCAAGCTATTCCACAGCACCAGGAAAAAGGACTTTCTCAGAGAGAGCATTTGAGGGTCTGAGGGTTCAGATTCAGTTCTTGCATGCAAACGTCCATTCAAAACCCACCAGCTTGTGAGATGCTTCAGGTCATTGCTTGATGCTGGAGTCTTGCCCTCGTGGGTGAGTTGTCCTGCAGGATGGTGCTATGCGCCTTCCGTTCCACAATCCAAGGTATTTCCTCATTAGGGCAGCCAGTGCTCTGTCCACAGCTTGAGGATGAAGAATAGTACCAAGTGTCATGCCTGGTACTGTAAACATGCTCAAAAAACATGACTAGGCATGCCATAGACCCAGCAGAGAACCTGCCTGTGTTGGTTTTCTAAATGGGCATGTGGTCAAGCCACCGAATAAATATTTATGTTTACACCGGAGACTTGTATTGCTCCAAACCTTTATCAGAAAAGCTTCCTATTGCAGTGAACAATGGTTAATGCAGACCCAGTCTGTTCAAAGTACTGAGGATAAGCAATTGTGAGGGTCCCACAGAAGATGGGAATCTATATTAACCCCCTTCAAGGCTCGGAGAAGACAGTGGAGGGGGTGAAGAAAATCTAAGAGCTGTGAAAGGCTGGCCTCGGACACCATCTGAATGTTACTCATGTTAGTTTACACCAACTGTGGTTGCCTGCAAGACCAGCAAAAGACAAAGGCAGCCAACATTCCAACATGGATGTGGGAGGGGTCCCTGAGGCCTTCACCCCTTAGGATCTGTTGGCAGTTGATGACTGCTGGGAAGACAGTCATTTTTCTCCTCACATGTGACCACTTGCAGGTTGCCCATAGTAACTCCACAACCTTTCTCACACGGACTCAGTGGGAATTAAAGACAGCAAGGTTGCAAGACGCTTCAGAAATAAGTGGAGGTTTCACGCTTAAAAGCACAAATCATTTTTCATGCTTCCCTGCCCTGGACAGAAACACTGACCTCTCCTAACTGCCTTTCCTCCAGCTCCTCCCCAGATCCCAGGAAGCTGATCTCATTTCTGAGACCATACACGAAGTGCATTCTTCCTTTCGCCCAGCTTTCCTGCAGTGTCATCGTTCTGAGATCCATGGGGTTGCTGCATGGATCAATAGTTGGTCCATTTCTGTTGCTGATTAGTACTTCCCAGCAGCTGGGTTTATCCAACAAGCAGCTGATAGACCCCTGGGTTACTCCCACTTTTCAGCTATTGCAAATAGATTGCCTATGTACTTCTGTATACAGGGATGCAATTTTTCATTTGTCTTGGGTAAAAAGATCCCTGTTTATGAAATGGCTAGGCATGATGGGGCCCATGTCTAACTTTTTAGGGGACATTATTTCCCAAGGTGGCCATCTCATCTTATATACTAGTCAGAGACTCAGAGTCTGTAAGCCATTTCTCACCCTAATGGGACCCAAGTGGGCTCGGCCTGTGCTTTTCACTGGTGCCTGCTGAGAAGACAGCGCCTTTACGGAACTCAGAGCATATTCTGGATGCAAAGGAGTTGTTGGGTTTAGCAGTTTCTGGTTTTATCCTGCTGTTCATGTGCCTTTCCTTGCTAGTTCCCATGTTGAGTGGTTTTTGAGGGTTAAAGTTCCATTCACCTCGTATTCGGGGCAGAAATCTCACTCGCTCATATAGATATATTTTTAATTCTCATTGGTAATGTTGCATTTAGAATTTTTGTTCTGGTACATGTTTGGAGTCTCTAGCTTTCTTTTTTTGCGATTTCTTTAACTTGTTTATTTAAAAGAATTAGGATAATGTTGGCATCTTAAAATGAGTTGGGAAGCTCTGTTTCCCCATTTCATTCTCTGTTGAGTTTGTGTAGAAATAAATAAGTTCCCATCTCAGCGTTAGCAGATTTATCTGTGTGGCCATATGCACCCAGTGTCCTCTTAGAGGAGAGCTGTTGGATGTTTGCTACAGGCACAGGGCTGACCCTTCTCAGTTATTTTCTTTGCTCTCCACTGGGCTTAGGAATTTCTCTCTTCCAGGAACTTTGTTCATCCTACGTTAATTTATTGAATCCATTACCATAAAATTATTCATATTTCCTCATTATATTTTAAAAATATTGTGATATAAATAACACTTTCTATCTTAACATCATAAGCATACTTAGACATATTTATGTGTATTACAGTCGCTATGCCAGCAGTCTCCTGACTCTGTGGTCTTGTTCCATGTCCATTAGAAACACCTTCCTTTGCTCCCTCCCTCTGTCCTTGGGAGCAAATGCTCTACCTCCATCTCTGTGGATTTGACTATACTAAACGCCTCTTGCAATGGAGCCATTAAAAGGCAATTGTCAGTTCTCTTCAGGAATGTGGCCCTGCTAAGCTGTTCATGCTCTGGTGGATGGCCCCATGCACATGCACATATGGGCAGCATGAACTGGACTCAGTGGATTGTTTTTAAAAGTAGAAGACATAAAGTTGAAATTTGGAAAGGGACCTGGTAGGGAGGGTCCAGATGGAGTTGGAATGGGGGCGTGGATATGGTCAAAATACATTAAAATACATGTATGAAATTTTCAAAGAATAAATCAAATATTATCTTTAAAAATAATAGAAGAAAAAAAATCAAGTCTTTCTGTGACCATCTTCTTCCATTTAGCATAAATCCCCAAGGCTCACACTGACCCTAGCATGAGTCAGAATTTCCCAAGTTCATTTTGTAAATATACCTCATCCAATTCGAGCATTCATCTGCCCAAAGATTCTTGGGTTTGTTCCATCTCTAGGACATCTTGAATAAGGCTGCTGTGCATGTCAGTGTGCAGGCATCGTTTTTATAGCACAGCTTCTCAGCTTTGCACTCAGGGTAATTGCTGGATCCGATCTTAATTCTACTTCTAATTTCAGAGGAACCACTGCACCTTGTTCCACCACAAACGACCATTTCATTCACATCCCTATCAACAGTATGCATGTATTCCTATTTCCTCACATCACCAGACTTACTGCTTTACTTTTATTATAAATATTCTGATGGTCATGAGGTGATATTTCCTTATGACTGTGATTTGAATTTCCGTAATAATTAGTGAGGTCACATATTTTTTTGTGTTTGCGACGCTTTGCATAAAATCTTTGGAGAAAGTTCTTATTCTTTGCCCATCCCTTACCCTCTCTTGATGACTCTACGGCCTAAAGGAACACAGTGCTCCCACACCTGACGGCCCCATTGTAAGTCTTTATCTTTCCTGAACAGCCATGATACAGGCCTATCAATTTTGCTTTCCTCCATCAAGAGCCAATTTTCTGTTTTCTCTTTCACTGATTTTGTTGAGATATTCCTGTGTATTTATTTGTCACAATTTCTCCAGCTCTCGAGGTGAATAACACAATCATTGAATGAGTTAATCCTTTAATGATATAAATGCCTAAGGATTTCTGTTCTGTGCTAAAAATAGAGTAAGTTGCAATTGTATTTGTGTTTTAGTTAAAAGTATCTTCAAACACTATGAATGCTAGCTGGCAGAGATGAGCTCTGAAGGCAGCAGCAGCTTGATTTCAGCTTGATTGTACTACAGCTCATGTATGTAGCATCTATAAAAATAGGGTCATGAAGCTGGGCATGGTAGTGCACGCCTGTAATCCCAGCACTCAGGAGGCAGAGGCAGGCAGATCTCTGTGAGTTCAAGGCCAGCTTGGTCTACATAGTGAGTTCCAGGACAGCTGGGGCTACAGGGAGACCCTGTCTCAAAAAGACAAAAAAAAAAAAAAAAAAAAAAAAAAAAAATGGTCTTACCATCCAGTTCTGGAGGGTTACCAAGAGCAGGGACTATGGTCAGTGTTGTTTGAGGGTCTATGGGACCTGTGGTCAACAGCTTCTAGAGAGGGAGTCCATTCCTGGGATTAACAGAGTTTTTATTAATTAGCCTATGATGTCTAGAAAGGCCAATATCTCCTGTTGTAGAATAACTCCTTTTAAGGTCTTTTTGTGATGTGTAAGTATATTCTCTAAGAGGTTTCTATAGTGGGAGGTTTCCAGATGGCTTTTTCTAAAGGCCTTTAGTATTAGTTGTCCCTCCCCATATTCCCTGCTCTGCCCTGTCCCCCCAGCCCCCACCCCATTTAACCCTTCCTAGTCTAATGTTACCCTGTCACCCATCATATGACTGAATTCTACCACTCCTCCCAAGAGGCCTCCCCCAACCCACCTATGACCATTTATTAGTTTCTTGATCTCTGTGAATTTTCAAATTGAAATGTGCATGCCTAGAATTTCAAAGCTAGCATCCAGAGGATATGTGGCATTTGTCTTTCAGGGTCTGGGATAGTTCATTAGGGATGAATGTTTCCGGTTCCATCCATTTAGCTGATAATTTCCTTATTTCACTTTTTAAGAGCTGGATAATTTTCCATTGTGCAAAAGTATCACACCCTTGTTATCATTCATCAGTTGACGGACATCTAGGATGTTTCCAGTTTCTGGCTGTTATGAAAAGGACAGCAATGAACATGGATGAACAGGTGTGTCTGTAGTAGGGTACATGTCCCTTCGGGATATATGTCCAGGAGTGGCTAGGTCATATGGTGGATCCATTTCCGAGTTTCTGAGGAATCTCCACGCTGATTTCCACAGTGGCTTCAGCAGTTTGCCACAAGTTCATCCACTCCCCTTCTCCACATCTTCGCAGGCGTTTGTTCTTTGACTGTTGGGCCTTTGCCATCCTGAGAGTGATAAGATGAAGTCTCAAAGTGGTTTCAATCTGTATTTCCCTGATGACTAAAGATGGTGAACGTGAAAATCATCGTCAGCCTCACCCAGCTGTAAGTTCTGTGCACTGCAATGACAGCTGGCTGTCCGAGTGTGTCCACCAGTGCAACAGCGGACAAATATGGGAGTGGCCAAGCACTCTTTAATTGGATTTAAGGTCCGCTTTCTAGGATTAAGCCCATACCTGACATTGATATCAGGCTTAGGAACCTAAGACTAGATGGGTTACAGGGCAAAGGGGAGAATCCAATACTAGTTGTCTACTAAATAGTTATCATATTAAGTGGACTTTTAATGATTTATTGTTATACCCATAGATTAATGCATCAGTCAGCTCTCACCAGAGAAGTTTCCTTATATGACAGATGCTGATTAACACAGAAACCCTCACTGGCCAATATGTGGAAAACAGAGGCTGGAGAGTACTTATCCTTGAACAGGACACCTATCCCAAACTTCTGCCTTCCAAAGCCCAGGGATCATTGCAAAAGACAGGTAGAAAGACTGTGAGATCCAGAGGTCGTGGATGACCACAGGGAAACAGAGTTTTCCAGACAGCTGGGCAGTTGCTCATGTGAACTCACAGCAACTGTGACAGCATGCACAAGTCCCATACAAACGTAAACCAGAAAAAAAAATCGCAGCATAGAGACATAGAGAGTATATAAGAAGGTCCAACCCCACCTAAGGAAATCAGGGCAACAGAGGGCTGCTGTGAGGGGCAGAGACGGTCTCTTTCAAGCATGAGATTCTTGGCAGGCTAAGCAGCTCCAGTGGATGGTCCCACACTGAAGGACATTTGGAGACACAAATTAAACTTTATAGGCCTTATTTTTTTATTGTTTTTATTTTGTGCATATGTGTATATTGCCTGCATGTAGGTAAGTGCACCCGTGCTGTGCAATACCACAGAGGTCAGAGGAAGGTGTCGGATACCCTGGAACTGGAGTTACAGACAGTTGTTAGCTGCCATGTGGATGCTGGGATTTGAACCCGGGTCTTCTGTAAGAACAGCCAGTGTTAACTGCTGAGCCATCTCTCCAGCCCCTTTATAGGCCATATATATATATATATATTATATATATGATTACATTAAGTTGGGAAGGAGACAGCGCGTGGAGGTGGCAATAGAGGTCAATCTAAATACCATCAAATTATGTTTTATGAAGATTCAGTGGGTGAACTGAGGGGCATCTGGATACACCACCTTGAGTTGATAAACCTCACCATCTATGACAGGAGGTATGACATCTGGTGAGGGGGCTTTAGAGGAGTGCAGATGGGGGAGGGGGTATAAAGATGATTAAGATGTTTTATATGAAATGTGTGAATTCAATAACATTGTACATTAAATAGAAATAAAGAAATAAAAATAAAAATACTGTTTGAATGGAATCTCTCGTCAAGATCAAGGCCTACTTTCTAGGTGGCAGATGGCTTTTATTTTTCTACCATTTTCTTACTTTCTCAGAGCGGGTGGCAAAGGGCACTGTGACCTTAGTTGTCAACTTGACTGGATCTGGGTACACCTGTGATGGACTCTGTTGATGAGGCTGAGGGAGTGAAATGTGAGCAGCAGCTTCGACTCGAGGAGGTCTGAGGTTTGCTTGCTTGCCTTTGAGTCTCCCTGGTGAGCTCAGCTACCCAGCTCATGAGCTCACCCACCTGGCTGCCCCAACTGTCAGGGCTGCTGTCAGGCTGTGCTCCTCCGCTGACATCGGAATCCGGCCTCTTCAGGCTTCCAGCACAGATGGAAGACCAGTGGCTCTCCAGAGTCCCCCAGGCCTCCAGAGCCGGATTTGGATTCTTGAGAACTCCAGCCTTGTGGCCTGAACAGCTCCTGGCTCTCTCTCTCCAGCGTTAGACTCCTCAGACCGCATGAAGGAAGGCAAGTGTGTTAGTAACTTTGTCTTTCAATCTTCAATATATGTGGGTGCTTATAAGCAAAATACATTTCTGAGAAACAATGTGTCCGGTAGAGACTTTGCATATTACTTTATAACATCTGTCTTTTCGTAAAGTTAGGTTACTTATAGTTATTGTGCTTACTGACTAGATTGGGTATAAACCCATCTGTTATGTGACCTTTATGGAAGATATGACACAAAGATCTATTTACCTCAACTGGGGAACCAATGACTCACCAATTTGGTGAACCGAGAAGCTTATCGGAGTTACTTTTAGGAGTACAGTGAGGGGTTACTTCAAGACCTAGAATACTCAAAGGCAGCTTCACCACCCCAAAGCCCAGCCCAACATGGATGAGGACTCCCCAAACCGCATCCCTGGAGCTCTGTGTTCTAGCCTCAAGCAGCTCGGCACTTCAGTCTCCCCAAGACAACCTGGCTGCTCCTATCATCTTGGGAAAGGACCCCGTGTCGTTAGGTTCAGGAAACTCTTGAGACCGGTGAGTTGTGTGTTTCTTGGTCAACTTAGAACTTCCTGAGCATTAAGGAGCGCCTCCACCAGGATGGAATGCTTGAACTCCGAGGAAACTGCTGCATGGCCCCCGTGCGTTCTCCCTCCTTCACCCGTTCGCTGTGCCTTATGTCTTCTTTGCCTAGGTCTCTGCCTCTTCTAAAGTAACTTAGCTCCTTTGCGATTCCATTTTGTATCCATTCCCCTTTTATTCCAACTGTTTTCCTACGTCATGATGGCTTTAGCCACTTACACTTTATCGCCATTTACCAACGAGTGATATTATACATTTCGTATAAAGAGTAAGAAACCTGTCATTGTAGTTTGTGTTGGTACGTGTGTATAATCCAGTAACTCTGCAGGTAAAGGCAGAGAATTCTGCATTCTGGGGCAGCCTGGAGAATGTAGTGAGACTCTATCTCAAATACAGTCAAACAAGCAAAAATATAAAGAAACAACTTTCAAAAGTTCCTTTAGTTATCTCTGGATTTTGCTGATTTACCCATATACGTTACTGCAATGTCCTCTTTTAAACTCTATACTGAATATTGTAATCTGATTTTGTTAAATGCTCTTTGTAGATGATTAAAGATAAGGTGTCATTTTCCTTATGCCTGCATCTAAAGTGTTTGGTTCTGTACCTTTGTCCTGCCATAGATCCACCTTTTAGTGCACCATTTTGCTTTTCCAGAAAGTTCTAACATAGCTGGTAGAGATGTTCTACTGGTAAAACTGTCTCTGAAAATTCTTTATGTCATTTTTGCTTTGAAAAGAGCTTGGCTCCAGCTTTGAAGCTGTAGCTGACACGTGTTTTTTCTTCTATGTCATTAAAGATGTAGGTGCATTTGGCCCAGACGGTAACCCAACATAGACCTGGGAAAATGAGCAGCAGACCCCAATCTTATCTAAAGGAATGTTGGCAACTGATTGCTGCTAGATGAGGAACAGCTGATCTTCCTAAAACAAGGGACTCTATCTAGGTTGGCTGACTAGATTCAGCGGATGGACAAGCACTGGAGAATGGCTTGGGGTGCCAACAACACAGTGGACAGTAATAGGGATGACAGAGTATATGGGCTCCGGGGGGGTGGGTGGTATGGGAAGGTGCCATTTGGGATGTGGGTATATAGATGAATAAGATTGTTTGGGATGTTCTGTATGAAATACACACACAAAAAAAATCAACAAATAAAAAAATGACTTATATTTGAGGAAGAACATAAAAATTTGCTTCATGTTAATTAGTAGAGGTGAAAAACATTGCCAGTGAAATCTACCTGATGACATTATAGCCATACTCAGGTGCCAAGGATCTCAGAAAGTAACCGACTGTGACTAGTAATAATCAGATACATAAAGATTAGAGACATGTGCAAACATCTAAGGGTTAGTCGCATTAAAACTGAATTTTTCTGTAGGAAACAGTATTTTTTAAAATGAAATGGAGATTTTTTAAAGGTTAAAACCTCATTCAATTTTATGTCTTACAAGGTTTATACTGAGTTCAATATTGTATAGCTGTATTAGTTCAATTATGAACCTAAAAATTTACAGCCAGTTTTGAAAAAGATGCATCTTTGCTCTGGACATTGTTATTGAATATGTTAATGCGGTAATGAAATGCTTCTTCTAATCATGTGGTTATTAAATAAATAATTAAAAAATGAAATGATTTTTAGAAGGTATAGGTGCACTGTTTTCTTCTCTGCGCTGTTTCTGATGAGAAGTTTGACATCATGTGACTGTCCTCTTTGTGTCCTGGCTTTTGTTTGCTGCTTCTAAGCTTTTGCTGCATTTATGGGGTTTCACTGGGAAGTGTCCTGGTGTGGTTTCCTTCACAGCTCTTTTTCTTATGCTTCGTCAGATCTTTTGAATCTGTGGATTTGTAGATCTTAGCAAATTAAGAATAATTTGGGCCATCCCATCACTGCCCTTTCCTTGCTCCCCTCCTCCCCCT
>NW_008339846.1:327945-334204 GCF_000622305.1 Nannospalax galili | reverse complement strand
CCTCCCTCCTCTTCTCCCTCCTCCTCCTCTCCCTCCTCCTCCCCTCCCTCCTCCTCCTGTCCCCCCTCCTCTCCCTCCTCCTCTTCTTCCTCATTCTCCACCTAGAATTCAAAGTGCAGGCTTATTATCATACAGTGCTTTAAACATGTCCATAACCTTAAAATCCAAGTGTTCATCTAGGTAAAGTTTGAGTTTTATGAAGTAAATTTCAATAAAAATATTTTATCTTTAAATTTTCATAACAAAATTATCAAGAAAGCTTAAAGTACATAATCCAATAAAGAAGCCAGAGCACTGACTCCAAGACAGTAACAAAAACAGGAATGTCCTAGGAAACTTCCGTGCACTTATCGGCAGGGTGTCTCAGGCCACAACTTGGTTTGCAGTTTCTTGGAGAATGTCTCAAGTGGGTGCAATTGCCTGCTGATCTTCATAAAACCATGAAGCATGAACCTTTGGGGAGTTGAGCCCTTGCATGCTGCCTGCCCTCCATGCCCACCCAACTTTCACTGTGAAGATGATACAATGGGCCCCTGCCATTCCGTCCCTTTGAACTCTGTTTCATTTGTATGTGAATGTTAGTGCGTGTTGGTCTTGGGCTATAAGTCTGCGGGGGAGACGCCAAAGATTTGAAGCCACTGAATGCCTGCAGTGATTCAGAGAGGCTTGGAGAGGAGAGGAGCTGAGGTGGCTGACTTCACCTCCCAGTCCTGTGCTGAGTGGCCTTGCCATATCCTGTCTTTAACGTCCAGCCTCTGTTTACCAACGAACTCTCACAGAACAGTCCAGCAGATCTTAAAAACCCATTTAAATAGTATAACTTTTCTCCTGTTTAAAAGGGGCTTCACCAAGGACACTGAGGAGCTACAATTTTATAACAAAGACACCTACATTATCATGAAAAAAATTTACTCAACCCGACAATTGAGTTCCGATGTAGAACCCCAAAAGATTAAATGTTTTTTCTTTTTAATGGAAGAATTAAATATTGATAAGAGATTCATAAAAATATTTAATATTCACAATAATAAAATCTGGTCAAGCATCGTGACACATGTCATAGACTCCCTGAGGAACTGAGGCAAGGGGGTGATGAGTTCGAGGTCATTGTAAACCATAGAGACTGTGTCAAAATACAAGACACTCACACAATGGAGCCTGCTGTGAACATGCTGCACCCACCATCCCTAAACATTCTGTGGTCTTCACTGAGCAGCAGCATGAGGCAGAGCCCATCCCCCACCGCAAGGCATGTGCTCTCCGCGTGCTTCGGGGGCTGGGAGGCTCGGTGGGTGACCTCAGTGCTGCTCTACTTGGCACTTTCTGCCTGTCTGTTTAACTCAGGAAACTGATATGACTCTAACAGAGCCACAGATGTTAATTAGTTCTGTTTACTGAACTCCCTCTGCCTTGATACGCTGCAAAGATGTGGGTGAGATGCACATGGAGATTCGGGGTGTCCTAGTGCTCTGTTTGTGATCACTCATGTGCTTCAGAGTGAGCCAAAACTCCAGGATGAGGGGAAGCCATCGCGTCTCATCTCACAGGCATTCAAGTGCCTGGAAGTCAACTTGCTTCGAAGCTCCCCCAAGCCCCGCCACCCACAGCACACTTCTCCCTTCAAAGAACCCAGATGCAGAATGGAAGGTGGTGCCATCATTCATTTACATAAGAACTTGGGGGCAGCATGACTGAAAGACCAATTCCCAGAACTAGGGGCTGCTGGCTCGTCCAACGGTCGCCTCTTGGCCTCTCCCAGCATCTAAATTCAAGCCACTGGGAGCCTTGCCCACACTGGGCCCGAGACCCAGTCCTGGGGCCTGAAGGAATAATGGCATTTTTTGTGTGTGGCAATTTCATGGAGACTGCGACACATCAAGGATCTTAAGGAGAGGGAGCCCTGTTATTTGCTAGGACACTGTTGGTTGTGGAGACTGAGTCCATGACAACCAGATGGCAGGCTGGCTGCCACTCCAGGGTTGGGGGAGGATGTCAGAGTGATGACAGGGAAGCAAATGTACCCAGAACTCCTGTTGCAGGACACGTCACACGAACACAATCTCCAACATGGAGAAAAATGGCAAACGATCACTGACACCCAGCACAGTGGTGTCCCCTGGGTTTTTAACATGGGATGGTGACTTCATTCTAAGTTTGCAACTTTAAACTCCTGAGTAAAAAAACAATATTGAAAGTGACATAGAGTGCCTGGTCCCCACCAAAATACTAATTGCTGTTGTAGGAAGAAGTGTCAGGGTCATAAAAGCTGTCATCTTTTGGCCTGTGTCTGCCGTACACAGCTGATTGCATTCTTCGCCTGAACATGTTTCAAATCAAGCAACAAGTCTAAATGAAACACTCCCCTCAGATCTTTCTCCCATTTGGCCCACAGTATCGGCACCGAAAAGTGATGGATCCCCAGCTCCTTTCTCACTAGAAAACACTCTGGAGCTTTGTGTGAGCTGCCGTGGGTCCAGGCCTTCCTTGAGGTGGTCCAGGTGGTGGGTGGGGAGTATGGTTCATGGCTAAGCATATCTTGCTGTTCATATCCCCCATCCCCATCTTGCTTCCTTCTGTCACCTCACAGCCATAGTTCCCCATGGCTCTGAGAAGAGAGTAGCAGGACAGGTAGCTGCTCCCCTCCTCTTTTACCTCACAGCTGCAGCAGTGAGTAGAACTCTCAGAACTTGCAGCTTCCACGTGAAGCAGCCATGGAATCCCCACCAATGAAGTCTTTTCCCAAGGGCAGGCCTCTGAGCATCACAGCAAATTCTGTTTGAAGTCTTATGAGCAACTGTAAGCCCCTTGATGTCTCCCATGGCCTTGGTCTGACTGAGATAATGGTGCTCTGGTGACAAAAATGTGGCTAGCCTCTCCCCCTTTCCACAGAACACGACTATGTAAGCACTTAGTGTTTGCCATTTGTGACCTGTGCTTTCACCTCCTAATTTGATTTTTGAGGAAGGAGGACCATCCCTTCCCAGAACTACTCCTCAGCATGCACTGCTATGGAATTCCATTTCTAATTGGCACCTGTAATCTCAGCTTCCCATACTGGATGTAATCAACTAGTAAAGAGAAAGGCTCACTTTGGCTCGATGTTCAGAGGCTTTAGTCTGTAACTAGGTAGAAGTGAAACTTACAGGCCTTTGCTGGAGGTTCTGGGTGGAGCTGGCAGAGAACACAGCCAGAACACATAGCTGGGCAGAGCTGCACACCTGTAGGTCTCTGGTCCCCTCCAGGGCAAAGCCACAGGGACCAGTAGACTCTCAGACACTATGTCTGAACAGTTCCACTAGCTCTTTCCTGCACATCCCCAGGGACAGGTCTTTGACACAGGGTCTCTGGGGAAGATTCTGTCCCCAAGCCCTAGCAGCCTATGGCTCAGCACTTACATCAGGGGAATATTCCATCTGGACAGGAAGCATAATTCTTTGACTCTAGGACTCAACGCGTTCTGGAACCATGTCCAAAACAGCTATAATGTTCGTCATCAAAAAGGCAAAAATGCAGAGTAACAAGTGGACGAGAATATGGGGAAAGGGAGTCTCACACGCTGGTAGGGGAATGTAAATGAGTGTGAAGGTCTCTCAAAATACAAGACCAGAGGTACCCTATGGTCCAGCTACACAGTTTCTGGGTGTGTGCTGGAGGGAGTCTTAGCACAGCAGAGACACCTGTATGCTCATGCTTATTACATTAGCCACAATAGCCAAGTTATGGAGTCTGCCTTCGTTGGAAGGACAGATAAAAACCTGGCACAGGCACACCGTGGAGTCCTAGTCAGCACAGACAACGAACGATTTCAGAGCAGGATCAGATGGAGCCGGAAGTCATCGCGTTACACAAAATGGGCCAGACTCAGACAAAGAGTGCGTGCTTTTTCCTTGTCTGCGTCATCAAAATGCTCTTTTTTAAAATGACACAAGCATAGGAAAAGAACTACATGGAGAGAGGAAGCAGAGGGCAGAAAGAAATAAAAGAGCCGAATGGGAGGCCCCCGAGATGGTGCAAAGGTTAAGTTACTTGCTACAAAGCTTGACAACCAGTTCGATCCTCAAAACTCGCATGATGGAAGGAAAGAGCTGATTCCTCCAAGTTGTCTTCTAACTTACACACACTCACACACATACACATCACACGCATACACCACATGCACATGCATGCACACGCACACACATGCACACACGTGTGCACACACACCAAACACACCACAACACACACATACAAATAATAAATACATGTTAAATTTAAAACAGTTTTCCTTGTATTGAAATTTGCAATTTCATACAACATAATTTAATAGTTTTTAGAAGCCCTCCTTTGTGCCTCCCCCTTACTGCCTCCCCCCAATTTATTGTGCTCTATTATATAAATAAAAGGCCTATAGAGTCTAGTTTGTGTCTCCAAATGTCCTTCAGTGTGGGTCCATCCACTGGAGCCTGGTTAACATACCAAGAGCACCATGCTTGAAAGAACCTGCATCTGCCCCTCCCTGAAGCCATTGGTTTGCCACAATTTCTTAAGGCGGGCTTGGGGTTTCTTACCCATTTCTTCATGTCTTTGCTGGGATTTTGCCTGGTTTGAGCTTACATGGGATTTGTACATGCTGTCAGCATCACTGTGAGTTCATATATATAACTGACCAACTGTCTGGAAAACCTGTTTCCTCATGATGACCCACCACCTCTGGCTCTTACAACTTTCTGAACCCTCTTCCACAATGATCCCTGAGCCTTGGAAGGCAGAAGTTTGATACAGGTGTCCTATTCAGGGATAAGCACTATGTGGTATCTTTCTCTCTGCACATTGGTCAGTTGTGGGTTTCTGTGTTAATCACCATCTGTTGCATGAGGAAGCTTTTCTGGTAAGAGTTGAGATGCATTAATCTATGGGTATAACGATGTCATTAGGACTCAGTTTAATAAGATAACTATTTAGTAGTCAACTAGTATGAGGTTTCCCCTATGTCCTGTGAGCTGTCTAGCCTCAATTTTCCAAGCCTGGTATTAATGTCAGGTACGGGCTCCATTCTAGGAAGCCGACTTTAAACCCAATTAAAGCAAATTATGGTTAGTCCCATAATATTTGTGCCACTGTTGCACCAGTGGGCATATCTTGGCAGGCCAGTTATTATTGTGGCACACAGGATTCACAGCTGGGTCAGACTGATGATTATCTTTTCCTTCTGGTAGCTTGCATAGCACCTTCCAGCCTATGAACACCAGCCAGCAGAGATGACATGCTGAAGTCAGCACCAGTTTCATCTATCCTTGTTTGTTCTACAGCTTACTAGGTAGAGTCTCCAACGTTGTTTGAGGGTCTATGGGACCCCTGGTCAATGGCTTCTAGAGAGGGAGTCCATTCCTGGGATTGAGATTTTATTTTCATTAGTCTATGATATCTAGAAAGGGCAACAACCCCTATTATAGGATAGTTCCTTTTCATTTCTTTGATATGTATGCATGCACTTTAAGAAGCTTCTATAACGGTAGGTTTCACATGGGTTTTCCAGTCTTTTAGTGTTACTTATCTGTCCCCTTACTTCTTCCCTCTGCCCTGTCCTATTCCTTGCCTTATTTAGCCTTTCCTGCTTTAAAGTCCTCCTTTCTCCCTTCAAATCACTGCACCCTATCAACCCTCCCAGGACGTCCTCCACTCACCCATGGCCATTTGTCAGTTTCTTGACCTCTCTAAACTTTCAAATTGACACGCACATATTTAATATTTCAAAGCCAACGTTAAGATCTGAGAGAGAACGTGTGACATTTGTCTGAGTCTGGGTTCCCTCACAGGATGATTGTTTCCAGTTTTATCCATTTCCCTACAAAATTTATAATTTCATGTTTCAAGGAACAGATACAGAATGTCCCATTGTTTGTATGTACCACAACTTCATCAGTTGATGGACCTCTGGGTTGTTAATAATAAATGTTAAAAATTTTCAAACACAGTAATGGGTGGTGAGTGCAACCAGTACATGGTTCAAGTTATGGAACTGTCATAATGAAACCCATGTTTTATAGAACTAACACTTAAAAAGTCAAAAACCGAGTAAATGAAAAGCAGCTTGACAGGGTGGGAAACTGCCAAATGCAGGAAACAGCCTGGCCCAGCCCTTGCTGGGGACTCTTACCTTACATTCTTTGAAACATGAGTGTCTGACTTGTCTCCTCTCCCGGTGGAGCTCCTGTTTACTTCCAGGCGAGCTCTCTTGGCCTTCTACCATGCTGAAGGAATCCAGGAAGCAACCCCCACC
>NW_008339846.1:265848-327927 GCF_000622305.1 Nannospalax galili | reverse complement strand
CCCCACCCCCCACTTTCCTGCCTGCAGCCTGCAGTTCTCAGCTCCACAGTTGTGTGTCACCACTTGCAGCCAGTGTTCGGGGATGGGTGTGAGTGTGCCCGCTGTCCACACTTACGTGCATGCTAAACTTGCATTTTTTGGTGAATTTTCATAAATCACAAAATTTTTCATCTTTTGGTATTTTTTAAAGGAGAATCATTAATTTTGTAAGTTTTATTCCTAATTTGTGAGTTTGAGACACAAACTTTTCTACCAGCTTATACTAGAGTCTAACAGAGAAGATGACTGTGGTCTTGGCGACTTCTCCACAGATGCCATGTCTATGAGATCAGAGGTCAGGCTCTCAGCAGAGTTGTACAGGTATCGTCCAGTTCCTAAGCGAAACAGTCGCGAGCTCAGCAGATGTCAACAAATACGGCTAAATTGGGATCTTATGAACAGATTCGCCACAAGGAAAGTCTAAAGAATTTTGTTGATGAATAATTAGGAGGATGTCCAAATGGCTTTTACAATCTTTGTTAAGCATTGGATGGGTTTGTCAATCAGACATTTTTGTGTAATTGTCACGGTTATAGATGGATTTGTTTTCTTAAGTCAGGTCAAACCTGGTTTAAGCACCTTTCCATAACAGCCTCAGGTTTTAAGTCCCTGAGTGCGTGAGGCTGCCTTTCACTTTGAGCTGCTCTGCCTCCCTTCCTTGGCTCCTTCACGCCATAAATCTCTCCTCTCCATCCACTAATTTCGTGAGTTGGCAGGTCCCTGCCTTGGCCCTTCTCTGCTGTTCTTACTAGGAATGCATAGCCATGAAATAATTCATTATCTTGAAAGCATTCCAGCATGAAGAAGGGTAAGAGGGATTTCCTCCTTTAATTTCTATCAAATTGAACATTAAAAGTCCTTTAGTCTGTGTCCTTTAACTCCAAATCCTCCCCCCACAATTTCGATTTCTCCTAAAATACTCAGGAAGTATTAAGCTTTAGTTCTAATTTTACTTGGATAGTTTTAAGAGAGAGTTGTTTGGAAATTTTGTGAAATTATTGTTTTATTATTATATTTATTACTTATAATTTGTTTTTCTTTTCTTGAAACAGGGTATCCCTGTAGCCACAGCTGGCCTGGAACTAGCTATACAGACCAGGCTGGCCTCAATCTCACAGTGATCCGCCTGCCTCTACCTCCTGAGTGCTGGGATTAAAGGAGTGTGCCACCATGCCCAGCTTTCATTTTTATTTTTTGAACATGATATAGCTTGCACTTTGTTTATTATAAGACATATTTATATATGTACATATTCTTGTGTCTGCAGGTACCTGTGCATGTGTGTATGTGTGCATGTGTACATGCACACGGAGGCTGGGGGGCAGCCTTGAGAGCAGCCATCTGGTTTTTATTGTTGTCGTTTTGTTTTGTTTTTTGATACAGAGCCTCTCCCTGGGACCATCGGCTCCCTGATTAAGGCAGGCTGGCCGCCATAAAAACACAGCTATCCACTTACCTCCTTCGGCCAGCACTGGAATTATAAGGATGCATCATCACGCCCACCTTTTTTGTTTTTATGTAGGTTCTTGGGCTTAAACTCAGCTCCATATACTCTCAGAGAACGCACGTTAACAGCGGAGCTACCTCCACAGCCCTGGCATTAGATGTATATTAATTTAAAAGTTTTGGTCTTTTCCTGTTCTCCCGAAACTCTCTGAGGAGACAAGAGGTGAGCAAACTTCAGAAAAGAGCAGGCACCACAAACTTTGCATTCCTTCCAGTGTTCTGACACGTAGGTGTGACAGTTCTAATTGTTATCTTGAAATTTAGCAAGTAGGTATTCAGTCAAACTATGAGGGATGGTCTGGATTAAAGTGAGTCTCTGAGAATGTCTGCAACAGATTGTCTGGGTCAAGTTAATTGACATAGGAAAACCTTTCTCACTTGTGGGTTGGTCCATTCCCTGGGCAGGGGATCCTGGACCATGTAAAATAGAGAAAGTCAGCTGAGTAGTGGCTATACACACATGGATTTGTTGCGCTGCTCTTGACTGTGGATATGATGTGACCAGTTTCTTCAGACTCCTGCTATTGTGATGGTCCTGACGTGATGGGCTGTAACCTGGAACTGGGAGCCAAATAAGCTCTCGTCCCCTTGAGTTGCTTTCACCAGGAAATTTTATCACATCAAAGGAAAAGAAATGAAGTCAAGAGGACTGAGCCCTCATGCTGTCTGCTGCAATCCTTACTTCCCAGAAATTGCACTTCATGGTGTCTTTCCAACAACACAAGGCCTTGGGATACAGCTGTCATAGTGCCAGAGCCCACAAGACATCCTCTTTCTTAGGCTAAAGGAAAGAGATTAACGGGTCACAACACACCATGGACAAGCCAGGGCTCGGGAGTCGCTGGCCTCACCCTGAGAGCATCCATCTCTCTGTAAACACATGCCACTGGCCTCACCCTGAGAGCATCCATCTCTCTGTAAACACATGCTTCTTGGTCACAAGGGGAGAGAATAGGAGGCAGAGGCTGAGCCAGTCCCTGTTCATCATCCCAGAAGAAGCAACTCCAATCACATGCCAGTGGCCTAAACCACCCAGGCCCTCTGTGTGGACAGTCATCAGGTCACAGCTGCTAAGACCAAGCAGGCTGTCAGTGTGCGTTCTGTCTCTGTAAGTTTTGGTGATGTGTTTATCCCTTTGTATTGCTTGTGCATCATTTTACGCATCATTTTAAGCACCATTAAGAAATGGGCAAAATTAATTTATCATTTTGAAATGCTGAATATTGAAGCTATCAGCATTTTGAAGAAGTTAAAGTGCAATCAAGAAGCCATTCCAATCAGTACTGTGAAGACTTGTTCTACCATGAGTATGCATTTGAAAGTCACTCTTGTTTGGGACTGGGCAAATAAATATTTATTTAAAATGATTTGTGGGATAGGGATGTAGCTTAGTTTGGAGAATTCTTATTCTCCAAACAGCATGCATATAGTCCTGGGTTCAGACATTTCTTGGTGGCTCAGGCCTGTACCCCCGTCACTTGGCAAATGAAGGTAGGAAGTTCAGGAGTTCAAGGTCATTCTTGCCTGCACAGTTTGAGATCAACTCAGGCAAGTTCTAGGATAATCCAGCCTATATTTAAGCCTGTCTCAAAAAATACTAAAAAAAATGTGAGCCATGCTGGCCACCCACATCCTTGCTGGCAGAGTCCCTCTGGCTGCCCACCACCCGTGACCTCCTGTGCCCCCTGGGGCACTGGCCCCTGGCTACCCAAGCTCGGGTGATTGGACTAGGACATGGACATGGCCAAGAGGTGATTGCTACCACCCCACCAGGTTGCACCTGGTACACCTCTCTTGCTGCTCTGTGCAGTGCTAGGCCTGTGCTCTAACACTGTGTGCTGATACCCATGGTGTGCTTGGCCATAATCATCACCCAGGTGACAAGCTGGGCATAGGTGAGAGGGGACTTGACATTTGAGAGGGAGAATGGCTGAGGAACCAACATGGCACTGGTGGCTGCTCTGAGCAAAACACAACTCTGGTTTGAGAAAGTCTCATCACCGCTAGTGGCTGTCAAGACCTGGCTGCAGTCCTCCACAGCAACAGGAGCCCAAGACGTCTACAGGTTTCATTGAAAAAGCTGCAGGACACTGGTGTAAAGCTGTCGTATGAAGCTGTGAAACTTCCCAGCTGCCACTTGGAGAATCTTGGACTGGGAGCCCATGACCTAACAGGTGCCTGCTGTGTGGACACTGCTTCTGCTTTTACCCGCAAATAACCCTCTGGGGAATCAACCTGTTGGATAACACCTTGGCCCACAGTGAGGCAATTGTGCTGTGTGAGGTCCTGGGACAACCAAAGTGTGAACTGTAGGTATCCAGGCAGTGAATAACTGACTTCAAAAAACTCTGCCTCCCAGGGATCAGGGGTCACTGCAGAAGACGAGTTGGAAAGACTGTAAGAGTCAGGGCGGTAGATGACCACAGGGAAACAGTCTTCCAGACGGCTGATCAGTTTATAAATACAAACTCACAGCAGTTGTGATAGCATGCACAAGTCCTAGGAAAACTCAAACCAGACAAAATACCAGCATAGACACTGGGAGGTGAGTGCGAAATGCCAACCCAATCTAAGGAATGTTAGCAATTAATGGCTGCTGGGAGGGGAAGAGTTGGTGTCTTATAGGGATGGGACTCTCGGTGGGCCCAGTAGATGGACTTACACTGAAGGACATTTGGAGACATAAACCAGACTCCATAGACCATATTATACATATAAGAGAATACATTCAATTGGGTGGCAGTTGTCAGGGGAGACTGGGGGAAAAAAGGGAATCTAAATGCTATCAGACTATATTGTATGAGGGAAGAGTTGGTGTCTTATAGGGATGGGACTCTCGGTGGGCCCAGTAGATGGACTTACACTGAAGGACATTTGGAGACATAAACCAGACTCCATAGACCATATTATACATATAAGAGAATACATTCAATTGGGTGGCAGTTGTCAGGGGAGACTGGGGGAAAAAAGGGAATCTAAATGCTATCAGACTATATTGTATGAAAACTGCAAAAATTCAATAAAAATCAATTAACAAGACAGGGAGAGAAAGAGGATATATATATATATATATATATATATAATATAGTGCCTAGCTAGTTAAAAAAAAAGACGGAATTGTATTAATCAAAAAATCTACTGAAAAATTACATATACAATATCCATACATGAGTCTGTGAGCATAGCTGAAGGCTACGTAACAAGAAACAGTGCCAGGCAGGAGAAACCTTCCTTTGAGTTGTTGGCCAGGGTGGTCCAAGAGACTCCCAAATTACACAGGCTATTGCCACAGTCCTTGATGGCCTCCCAGAACATGATGGTAAGACCCTATGGCTGAACACAGGACATACTTTGGACACAGGATTTGGAACAATGGAGCTGGGACTGACCTGGAAGCCTCCTCCCCTGAAGGCTAGCTCTCATAGCTTTGGAGAGCACTATACAAACTGGGGAGGGAGAACATCAATTGATGGTTCAACCCCAGCTTTAAGGCCTAGAAACACAATGACCAGCACAGCTAATGACATTGGTGCAATAGTGGCATTTTGTTTTTTTTTTTGTTGTTGTTCTTTTTTAGACAGGGTCTCCTTGTAGCCCTGGCTGTCCTGGAACTCACTATGTAGACCAGGATGACCTCGAACTCACAAAGATCTGCCTGCCTCTGTCTCCCAAGTGCTGGGATTAAAGGCGTGCACCACCACGCCGGGCCAAAATAGTGGCACTTTTATCCTGGGGGTAATCAACAGCTACCTAACTGAACATAAGTCCACTTGATGGCAGGAAACTCATGTGTGGTACTGTAAACCTAGTCAAATACACATGGCTTGGAAAGGTCATAGATCTTAGAGGAAACCCCAAGGTTTTCATACCCTAGGCAAATGTAAGTTATTACTATGTGCAAAATACGGATCCTTAAATTTACAGACAAGCATCCTAGTCACTATCCAACAAACTAGCTTCTTTTTCAACAGAGTTTATTACAGAGTTACATCACTGGTCACACAGAGGTTCTCTGTGAATTGCCCAAGTCTAAGTGGCACATCTAGGATGCAACCTCTAGACCTAAGACTCTGGGAACACAGAACAAGGGATGAAGAGAACACTAATGCATCTCTCAGTTCTCATCAGTGAAGCTCCCTCATGCAACAGAGGGCCAGAAACACAAAAGGTCACAAATGATCAAAAGTCAGAGAATAAGAGTCTGCAGAGTGTGGGTCCTTGGACAGGACTCCTATATTAAAATCCACCCACCCAGGGCTCAGGGACCATTGTGGAAGAGGGGGCAGAAAGATTGTAAGAGCCAGGGAGGAGGTGTGGGACCATATGGAAATAGAGTCCTACAGGCTTCTGGGACCCTGCTCATAGGGAGGCTATGGGAGGGCGTCATCTGGGAAGTGGGTGTATAGTTGAATAAGACGGTTTGGGATGTTCTGTGAGATACACACACACCAAAAATCAACAAATTTAAAAAAATGCATTATATTTGAGGAGGAAGCATGAAATGGAGATCTTTTTTAAAGGTTAAAAACTCATTAAATTTGATGTCTTACAGGGCTTATACTGAGTTCAATATTGTATAACTGTATTAATTCAACTTCAGACTAGGGTGCTGACAATCAGGGCAGGTGCTCCAGGATGAAGAAATGGTGATAAAACAGATGTTCCCAAATCCCTACCTCCATCCTGATCCCTTGGCACAGGGAAGCCCATAACTCAGGCCCTGAGATTAATTTTCAAACAAACAGCAGAACCACTAAAAATAAGAGATACAAAGAAAGATCTCCGTGGTGGCACACGCCTTTAATCCCAGCCCTTGAGAGGCAGAAGCAGGCAGATCTTTGCGAGTTCAAGGCCAGCCTGGTCTACATAGTGAGTTCCAGGACAGCTGTGGCTATAAGGAAACCCTGTCTCAAAAAGACAAAAAGAAATTTCTATTTCATTTTAGAATATATTGTTCCTTGCAGAAAGACTCATTGTTTTTGCTACTAATACGGAGATGTTGGTGCATGCGTCTCTAATCTGTATGTATCTATTACTAGTCAGAATCAGCTGCACTTGGATCCTTGGCACCTGTGTATGTCTATAAAGTCCTCGGGTAGATTTCAATGGTAATGTTGATCACCTCTACTAAGTAAATTTCCATAGGACGGGGGTGCCGACAACACAGCAGTCAGTAGCCAGGATATCAGAGTATAAGGGTTCTAGTTGGGGGAGGAGGCTATGGGAGGGTGCCATCTGGGAAGTGGGTGTATAGTTGAATAAGATAGTTTGGGATGTTCTGTGTGATATACACATACACACACAAAAAAGATTAAATTTCTTAAAAATGTGAAGTCTATTTTGAACCAGTTGTCAAAGCTGTTTATATTACTATAATTTCCTTTAATAAAAATGGGATCTATTTGAATCTAACTTAATGGTGTTAAACTTTGTTTTTCTATTTTGTCACATTTATTTCTCCCAAACACCTTCTCTTTTAGGTTATAGCTTCTTCAGTAACCTACGTTCTGCAGGATGCTGTGTCCCCAGGGCCTGGAACTAGCCTGCCTGCATGTCCCAGTTGCTGGTCATGTCGAGGTCATGTGAACAGGGGTTATGGGTTGAAGGTACTGTCTTGACTCTAAAGCACTTCCCTTGTGACTCTGTCCTTGACCTTCCTCATCAGCTGAACAAAACACAGTCTACAATGGAGGGCAGAGGACATGGGAAAGGGGCTATCAAGAGACAGAAAGATCCCAGTTCTAAGGCCCAGGGGAAGGCCATCCTCCTACCCACAGCTGCCCAGGTGGATTTGAAGGGCACCCCCCGAGGCAAAGTTGGGTATAGTTGAGGGGGTTCTTTTGGTGGCTGACAATCACAGTCATTATCCCAGAATTAGGCTGTGATGAGGTCCTGTGGAACCATAGCAAACCTTGTCTCAGACAATAGAAACCATTCGTCACTGCAGCTCGCCTCTGGGATCCACTTTATTTAGTATTTCAGTCAGCAGCTGGCTCCCTGAGACCCAGTTCAGGTGACTCTGCTATTGGTCTTATCTATACCAATAGGAGTTGTTGACAGACACTGTTCATTAGGGCCTTACCATTCTCATCTTGACATTCTAAGTGAAAGTGAAAGGAAAAGATAAGCAAGCTGCCTGTTTTCCTCTTGTGATCCATCCTCATCCATATCCTCATCCTCATCCTCATCCACATCCTCATCCTCATCCTCATCCTCATCCACATCCACATCCTCATCCTCATCCACATCCTCATCCACATCCTCATCCACATCCTCCTCTTCATCCTCATCCTCATCCTCATCCACATCCACATCCTCATCCACATCCTCATCCACATCCTCATCCTCATCCTCATCCTCATCCTCATCCACATCTTCATCCTCATCCTCATCCTCATCCTCATCCTCATCCTCATCCACATCCTCATCCTCCTCTTCATCCTCATCCACATCCTCATCTTCATCCTCATCCTCATCCTCATCCTCATCCTCATCCTCATCCACATCCACCTCCTCCTCCTCCTCCTCCTCCTCCTCCACAGAAAAAGAACTCCTCTATTAGGAAAGACCCTAAGAACTTGGCATTCAAGTGTAGGCTTTCTATTACATCCTCATCCACATCCTCATCCACATCCACATCCACATCCTCATCCACATCCTCATCCTCATCCACATCCTCATCCTCATCCACATCCTCATCCTCATCCACATCCTCATCCTCATCCTCATCCTCATCCTCATCCACATCCTCCTCTTCATCCTCATCCACATCCTCATCCTCATCCTCATCCACATCTTCATCCTCATCCACATCCTCATCCTCATCCTCATCCTCATTCACATCTTCATCCTCATCCACATCTTCATCCTCATCCACATCTTCATCCTCATCCACATCCTCATCCTCATCCTCATCCTCATCCTCCTCTTCATCCCCAACCTCACCTGCATTCATTCATTATCTGTATCCACATTCTCACCCTAGTCCTCATCCCCATCCTCATACTCATCTTCACCCTCATCGCATCCTCCTAAACACTGACAAGGGTAGTCCATACAGAGGAGCACTGAACTGAAACTTCTTTGGACTATCAAGAGCCCCACTGAAGTAATATGAAAGCAGTGGTCCTTCTTCTCATGAGCAAACAATAGCATTTCCAGAATAAGCCATTCATTCTAGTTTTGTGCCTGATTTGCATCCTGCCCTGCCCTCCCTACCTCTGCTGCAGAAATAGTGTGATTCAAGCTCGGAGTTATATTTAGAAGAATGTATAAGGATGGCACCTACAAGGGGACGGTGTCCTGTGAACAGAGTGAAGGTTTAGCCAGGAAAGGTAGGAGGTGAAATGTGGATGGCAGCTGAGTGGAACCCTGTCCTGAGCCCTAGATGGGCTCCAAAGGAACGAGTGGAATCTCAGTCCAACATCTGATCCCAGGTCTGCATCAAGAACTTTAAGGGTTGTTTCCACAGGGTAAAGACACAGCATAGGAGCATGTGAATGTGTAAGTGTGAGCATATGAATTTGTAAATGAGTGTTAGGTCCTGGGCATGTGGACACGGGTGCAGCGTATGTGTTCACTTACAGTTAGAAAGCAATCATGGCAATAGAGAGCAGAGGTTGTAAGAACTCAAACTGTTATTACTGTCAGACCACAAGAGAAAATACATAGCAGACAGAGGAACTGGAAGAGTTAAAGTAGTCAAGACAGCCTTGGTGTTCTAGTTTGCTTCTACACTGTGGTGACAAAACAGTCTGACCAATACCAACTTGGAGAGGAAAGGAGCTATTGAGTTTACATCTCCCGGGTCATAGTTCATCACTGAGGGATCCCAAGGAAGGAGCTCAGGGTGGGAACCTGGAGGCAGGAGCTGAAGCACAGTCCACGGAGGAATGCTGCTTACTGGCTTGTTCCTTTGGCCCATGTTCAGAGTGCTTTCCTATACAATACAGGACCACCTGCCCAGGGCTAGCACCACCCACAGTGGGCTAGACCCTCCCATGTCACTCAGCAATCAAGAAAATACCCCATAGACATGGCCATGGGCTATTCCAATGGAGGCAGTTCCCCGATTGAGGCTCCCTCAACCCAGATGTGTCAAGTAGACGACTAAAGCATCCAACACTTGTAGTGTCCAGATGAAGTCACACAGCACAGACCCAGTGCCTGATGTGCAGGAGGCAGTCATTGTACAGGTATGAAACACAGCAAAGAGCAGATTGACTTTAATTCCTACTAAAACTTTTCTTAATATCTTATTTCTGTGCATTTCATTCAAAATATTTTGATCATATTTATATACTCTCCCCTATCTATACTTCCCTTTACTGTCCCCCAACCCAACTTTAAGTGCTGTATTACATGTATAATATTATATATAATATATATATAGTCTACAGAATCTCATGTGTGTCTCCAAATGTCCATCATTGTGGTTCATCCCCTGGAGCCTGGGTAATCTACAGAGCCCCATCTTTGAGACTCTCAGCCCTCCCAGCCACCATATGTTGCCACATTTTCCTTAGGTGGGGTTGGAGATTCTTATGCACGTTCTCGGGGCTATTGCTGAGAATTTCTTTTCTTGTTTGAACTGGTATGGCACTTGTGCACACTGTGACTATTGCTGTGAGTTCATATGAGTAACTGACCGTATGAGTGGAAACTCGTTTTCCCCGTGGTCATTCATTGTGCTGGATGCTTTAGTGTCAACATGGCACACCTGGGTTGAGGGAGCCTCAATTGGGGAATTTCCTGGATTGGACTGGTCTGTGGCCATGTCTATGGGGTATTTTCTTGAAAAGGTTGAGCAGGGGCCAAGGGGAGCAAGCTAGTAAGCAGCATTCCTCCATGGCCTGTGCTCCAGCTCCTGCCTCCAGGTACCTGCCCTGAGTTCCTACCTTGGGCTCCCTGATGAACTGTGACCTGGGAGATGTAAGATAAAATAAACCCTTTCCTCTTTAAGTTGGTATTGTCACAGAAATGTATTTTTTTCACAGCAATTAGAAACAAACTAGGACAGAAATTGGTATCAGAGAGTGGAGTACTACTGTGACAGACCTGACCTTGGTGTTTTTGGGAGGACTGTGGAAGCATTTGGAACTTTGGGCTGGAAAAGCCATTGAGTGCTCAGACTTTGTTGCTGTGGAACTTGGAACAGTTATGCTGAGAAAGTTACAGACAATGGAGGCCTGGCTTGTGAAGATTCAAAGGGAAGCAGAGACTGTCAGAGATACTTGTGTGATGCTTTGAATTGAGAATCTCTGGGTTCTGGTCAGCTGGGGCTGAAGAATCAGCTGTGATTAAGAAGAGACCAGAACCTGAAGTAAAACCTTTGCTTTACAGAAACAATTGATGCTGGTTAGCTGGGGCTGAAAAATCAGCTCTAAGTAACAAGAGACCAGCATCACTGTGCTGAAATCTTCTGGGAGGTATTTCCACAGGGTCAGTGCACAGTCCCCTGATGGAGGGGAACTGAGCCTCCATCTCTAGCTGGAAGCAGGACTTGGTAATGTGTGTGAGTCTTCTGCTTTGTTCTGGTGTTGAAGGAGTGAAGAGGTCATACAGGGCAGCTGAGACTTGGCACCCTGAGAGGCCAGGAAAGGCCATAGGTGAAAGTGCAGCCTCAGCTGCAGTGAAGACCCCAGGACAAAGGGGTCATGGAGAGAATCTGAGGCTTTGCACCCCAGGAGGCCAGAAGAGGCCATTGGTGAGGGTGCAGCCTCAGTTTCAGTGGAGACCCCAGCTTTTGGGAGATGCCAAGACCATGGGACGACCACCAAGGACTGCAGTAAGTGTGGAATGGAGCTGGCCTGGCCAGTCTGGAAGACAAGCTATGTGTGCTGTGGACGGCAGAGTCAGAGAAGTGGAGCTGCCAGAACCCTTTGGAGCCCAGAAAAGCATGAGTGAATCCCAGATGTCCAGCCTTGAGCTACTTTGCTGGACTTTGGTTTTGCTTAGGTGTGCCCGATTCTTTCCTTTGAAACAAGACAGTACTTGTTTTGGATTTTACAGAAGCCCCCAATTAACAGACTTTTAAAAAAGGCTGAACTTTATTTTTAATTAAAAGTTTATTTTTATTTTTTGTGTATGAGTGTATTGCCTGCATATATGTGAGTGCACCCATGTCATGCAATGCCATGGAGATCAGAAGAGGGCTTCGGATTCCCCTGGAATTGGAGTTCAGGACGGTTCGTAGCTGCCATGTGGGTGCTGGGAATCAAACCCGAGTCCTCTGTGAGATCAGTCAGTGATTTTAACCACTGAGCCTTCTCTCCAGCCCCAAGAGGCTGAATGTTTAAGTGTTTGGATTTTTTTAAGGATTGTGGGGCTTTTAAGGTTGTACTATCTTATGTTGTGATATTAATGTTAACATATCTTGGGGACAAGAAATAGAAAGGTTGTGGTTTAATAGTGATGTGTTTGTGTGTCAAATTGACAAGGGGTCAGTTATGCTGGATAGCTTTAGTGTCAACTTGACACACCTGGGTAGAGGGATTGCACAAATTTGCAATCCCACCAGCGGTCAATAAGTGTTCCCCTTTCCCCACATCCTCTCCAACATTTGGTAGGATGGCCAATCTTACAATATTAATCCTTCCAACATATGAACATTGGGGGGTGTTGCGATCTTCTGGTATATTCTTCAATTTCTTTCTTCAGTGTCTTAAACTTTTGATTTTACAAGTCATCCACTTCTTTGTTAGGTTTATTGCAAGATATTTTATGGTTTTTGAGGCTATCATGAGTGGGATCATTTCTCATGGGATTTCGTTCTCCACATATTTGTTGCCTCTATATAGGAAGGCTACTCATTTGGGGGTGTTAATTTTTTGTCTTTCTACTTTGCTGAACGTATTCTTCAGCTCTAGAGTTTTCTGGTAGATTCTTTAGGGTCTTTTATGGATAGTCATATTATGTACAAATAAGGCTCTTCTGAATTCTTGGCTTCCAGTCTGTGTCTCCATTTCATCCTTTGTTTGGTTGGTTGCTCGGGCTAAGACTTCAAGCACTATATTGAACAGGAAAGAGAGCGGACATCCTTGTTTTGTTCCTGATTTTAATGGAAATGCTTTCAACTGTCTGCTTAGTATGATGTTCGCTTGTGGTATATTGCTTTTTTATGTTGAGATTTGTCGCCTCTGTCCCTAAATTCTCCAAGACTTTTATCATGAATGGATGTTGAATTTTGTCACAGGCATTTTATGCATCAAATGAGATGATCACGTGATTTCTGTCCCTGAGTCTGTTTACGTGGCAGTTTACATTTACTGATTTGTGTGTGTTGAGTCATTTCTGAATCCCTGTGATGAAGCCAAGTTGATCATGGTGATAATCTTTTTGATGTGTCATTGTATTTGGTTTGCAAAATTTTGCATCTATGTCCATCAAAGACATTAATTTCTAATTTTTTGTTGTTGTGTCTTTGGTTTGGGTATTATAGTAATACTGGCTTCATAGAAAGAATTTGGTCGTGTTCCTTCCTTTTCTCCTTTAAGGAATAATTTGAGAAGTATTTATATTAGCTCTTTGATGGGTTGGTAGATTTTGGAGTTGTATCCATCTGTCCTGCTCCTGATAGTACAGAGATTTTTAATTATTGCGTCTATCTCATTGATTGTTAATGGATCAGTTTAAATTATTTATGTCATTTTGTTTAACTTCTGTAGGACATATCAAGAAATTCAACCATTTATTTTAGATTTTTTAGTTTAGTGAAATATAGATTTTTAAAGTATTTTCCAAATTTCCTCAGGGCGTTTTATGATGTTTCCACTTTTATCTCTGGTTTGTCAGTTTGAATCCTCTCTCTGTTTTGGATAATTTGGCCAAAGTTTTGTCAATCTTGTTCATTTTTTCAAAGAACTCACACTTCCTTTCATCAATCCTTTCTATTTTTCCCCCTTATTTTTAGTTCATTAATTTTGATCTTGGTCTTATTTGTCTCCTGTCTGCTCTTTTTTAGGCGTTGTTTGTTCTTGGTTTTCCAAGGCTTTCAGGAGCATCATTAATTTATTTATATGAGAGGTTTCTAATTTTCTGTAAACAGTTATTGCTATAAATTTTCCTCTTGAGACCATCCTCATGTCCCATATATTTTTGTATGTTGTATTTTCATTTTCATTCAGTTCTAGAAATTTTTAAATTTCCTTCTTGATTTCTCCCTTGATCTAAATTCATTCAGTAGCTCCCATGAGTTTGGGTTTTCTCCCTGTTTTAATTGTTGTTGATATTTAGTCTTAGTCCCTTGTGATCAGATAGAATACAGGATGACATTTCAATTTTCCCAAATTTGTGGAGAGCTGCTTTCTGTTCTAAAACGTGTTCAATTTTGTAGAAAGTTCCATGGACTCTGACAAGGGAGTTTATTCTTGGGTGTTTAGGTGGAATGTTCTGTAGGTATCTGTTAGGTGTTGTTTAACTGCAGTGTTTCTGTTTAGATTTGTGTAGTTGATCTCGCTATTGGTGATGGTGGGCACTGAAGTAAAAGAAGTCACCCACTATCACTGTGTTGTATTTAATGTGTGATTTTATATATAATAATGTTTCTTTTATGTTTGGAGCGCCTGTGTCTGGTTCATATATATATATAATCTTCCTGTTGTATTTTCCCTTTAATGAGAACGAAGTGACCTTCTCTGCCTCTTCTGACCAGTTTTAGTTCAGCCTATATTTTGGGATATTAGAGTAGCTCCACCTGCTTGTTTCTTAGTTCCATTTTCTTATAGTATGTTTTTCTATTATTTTACCTTTAGAACATGTAAATCATTGTATTTCAAGTGTGTTTCTTGGATGAGGAAAATGGGTGAATCCTGTGTTCTTATCCAGTCAGTTAATCTGTATCTTTTTACTGGGGAGTTGAGACCATTAATATTTAAAGCTATTATTGACCAATGATTATTAATTCTTGTTATGTTGATGCTGTATTTGTAGACCACTTTTGGTTCAGTTTTCTGAGATTACTTATTTATCCTTTGGACCCCCTTGAGAGTGTTTAATTTCCTCCTCAGACTGAAGTATTGCATTGAATACTCTCTGCAGATCTGGTTTTGTGGACATAAATTCATTTACTCTGTATCTATGATGGAAATTTTTTCTTTCTCCTTCAATTACAACTGATAGTTTTGCTGGGGGTAGTAGTCTGAGCTGGAATTTGTGTTCTTTCATGACTTACAGGACATGAGTTTATCTCCTTCTGGCTTTCATAGCCTCCACTGAAAAGTCAGCTATGTTCTGTCGGTCTGTGACTTGTTCTCTCACAGCTGTCAGCATCTTTCCTTTGTTCTATACGTTTAGAGTTTTGATTGTTATACGATGTGGGTAGTTTCTTTTCTGGTCCTGTCTATTGGTGTTCTGCATTTCTCTTATACCTTGATAGGCATCTCTTTCCTTAGACTTGGGACAACTTCTTCCAAGGTTTTATTAAAAATGCTTTCTGTGCCTTTGATCCAGGTTTCTTCACCTTCTTCTGTGGCTAAGATTTGTAAGTTTGTTCTTTCTACAGTGCCCCAGAAGTCGTCCCTATCCCTGTCCTGGTTTATTATAGATTTGACATTTCCTTTGTTGAGGGATCCACCTCCCCAAGCTTGTCGTCGAGACCGGAAGTTCTCTGCTCCGTTCCCCCACTTCCGTTTGGCCTCCTTCATCTACGTTCCTTTTAGTTCTTGAGTTTTTACTTTGAGTTTTATATCAGCTTTGCTTTTCCTCAGAGATTCTCTGTCTTGGTTGACTTCTAATTCCACGTTTTGAATTGTTTCAGTCGTTTCATCAACTTTATATTTCATGATCTTCATTTCATGTTTTATTCATGTCCTGTTTGAGTTCCTTGATCATATCTATAATTTCTATTTTGAAACCATTGTCTTGTTCACCAGCTAGGTTGCTATTCTCAGGAAACATTATGATGGGTGCTCCTTTCTGTAGTAGGCTATCGTCTTGGTTAGTCGTGTTGACTGCATTTTTTTCAATGAGACCTAGGCATCTGGACTTTGTGTCTTTGGTGGTGTTTCTTGGTATGGGTAGCTATACCTGTCTTTGCTGAGTGGTCATTTGTGTCTTTTTCTATTGTTTCTCCAACTTGTCAGATTATGGCAAAGCTGACACGTTCTTGCTGTTCATCTTGGGGGCCACTTTATGTTCATGTACAAATGGGGTAAAAGAAGTAATCTCAGCTGTGCTAAGGGATTTCTTGGGGTACAAGGACCTTTGTCACCGGAGCAACTCTGAATGCAAGGAAAACTGAGACAGCTTCCAGTACCACGCCAGTCTCCTGTCAGAGCTGAGAGGGTGATGTTGGAGCCCAAGGAGAAAAGGGAAAGGAGGTTTACGAATGCAGGTCTGGGAAAGCTCCAAGATCTGGAGGTCCACAGGAGTTCTAACAGAGCAGAGATGGCTGGTGCATGAATGTGTGGGATGGGAATACACCAATGATGGATTGGGAAAGCCTTCAGAGCCTTGGCAGGGCTGAGATCAAGGAGTTCAAGGAAGTGTGATTAAGGAGATTTACAAAAACAGGTCTGAGAAAGCTCCCAGATCAGGAGTTCCACAATGGTCCTAAAGGTGCAGAAATGACTGTTGCAAGGAGGTGTGGAAAAGGGAACCCACCAAGGCCAGGCTGGGAAAGCCTCCAGGAGGGTCCAAGGGTCCTGGAAGAGCTGAAATCAGATTGCAGAGGAGACCACAGGAGGTGGGAAATGGAGACTTAGGAAGGCAGGTCTGGGAAAGCTCTGGGATCTGCAGGTCCACAATGGTCCGAAAAAGGCAACCACACCAAAGGTTTTTAATTACACTTCCAGTTTTCCCACATCTGGGATGGTTACTAAAACTTACTTTGTGGATTTTATAGTTCAATCATCTTATACTTTCAGTGTAGTTCATTAAACCTGCAGAACACAGTTTATGAAGCAAATATGAATTTAAAGGCCCTTGAAAAGTGGGGCATGCTACCTTTAGTAAATTTATATTTAATCACAGTTTTGGATCTAAAGCATCGCATATCTGTGTCCTGCCTGATCTTTGGAGCTCATAGCACCAAAGAAAAACTGTAAAGCACCCAGTATTCAGCTAGTTGCCAGGCTGGGCACCTGCTGAAACACAGGGATGGAATGTTCTCACCAAGTGGACATGTATGTGTCTGGGTAATCAGGCCACTATCTGAGGAAACCTTTGCATGTTCAGTGGATTTTCCTGTCACATTTTCTGATTTTAAAAATCCACTAATAATTTTTCTATAAATATTAGCACCAGTTTTCCCATTACATTTTATTCTAATTTCTCCTATGAGTGACAGGAGTTAGTATCTGACCAGTGGGCTCACTGTGAAATTTCTTAATATGTGTGCTGCAAAACATGATTTCCTGGTGAGAGTTGAGGGGTGCGTTAGTTCTCTTTCCACACCTCATTCCACTGTGTTCCATGAGCCTTAGCTGTAGGCATCCCTCAACTCTCACCAGCAAAGCTTCCTTATAAAACAGAGTTTGATGCACACACAAGGCCACAGCTGGCTAAGTTTTAAACAGTAAGAGACTGTAGAGTGTAGGATAGGACCCCTATATGGAAACTTATCCACCCAAAGCTCAGGGACCATTGCGGAAGAGGAGGCGGAAAGATTGTAAGAGCCAGGAGGGCTGCTTTGTGAGCACAGGGAAGCAGAGGCATTCAGGCCACTAGAAGCTTGCACATGTGAATTTGTGGCAAATTCACTGAGCACAGGATCCAGGCCAACCCAGTTAAACCAGGGCCCAAAGTGGAGGAGAGAAATAGGTGGCAGGTCGGCACTAGACTGAGAACTACTGGAGACTGGTTGCTGCTTGGTGAGGGAGAGTGTGACTTAGATATGATCACTAGATGGGCTGACTAGGTTCAAGTGGACACATTTACACTGAAGGACATTTGAGTGAATAAATAGGACTTAACATGTATGGCAGAATACATGAGGTTTGATGGGGGAATGTGGGAGGCTTGGGTGGGGGAAGGGTTCTAAATTTGATTAAGAAACACAATTTCCTTCTTTACATTCAATTTTATAAAACATTTAAGGCAGAATTCCTTCCTGTTCTGTGGGGAAATACAGAAAATAAATCAACCAAGATGTACTGGAAATGCCCACTTTCCTTCCCACCTCCTGTGGAGAGAATGTGTCTTTTGAATATAGTCTAATCTAACATGACTCTGCATGGAACAAGACCATGTTCTTCCAGAACTCCCTGGAGAACTATGTTGTATACGGAATTGAAAGACTGCAAAAGAGGAATGTACATCTTTCCATCCTGAGTATGTGCAAATCCTCACTGTTATCATAATTATTCTAGAACAATCCTCTTGCATTGTGAAATCTGGGCCACAGTGTCTTTCAGTAAGAAAGGGCAGTTCACAAGTTCAGAGAGGATTGCTCTAGGGTCCAGGGATGAAGAAAATCCAGATGTAACAGGAGTTGATGTGAGCAAATGCATTTGGAGTGACAAGTCTCCCAGCAGAAGACGGTGGGGACTTTCTGGGCTTGGATAGGGGTTGTGTTTATCATGCTGATGTGAACTTGGAACTCCCAGGGGTCATGGGGTGGTTCTCTGTTGCTGGGAGGTAGGGTAGTCTCTGACTGTGCCAGGTGAAATGATTGAGATCTGTGTTTTAGAATCACAAGGGACTGAGCTTACAGAGACAGGAAATTGAGAAACCTGGAGGAACAGATCCCAAATGGGGCATCTGAATGGCTGTAAGAAGATACAAGATTTGAGCGGGACTGACTGCATAGAAAAATAATAACCAAGATTTGGGGATGTGTTCCCCGAGGTACTGGCCACTTTGTGAAGTAATGTGGACAGCCAGCCTAAGAGAGCACATTTAACCACCAGCTGTCCTTTGCATGAATGAAATCCCCTGCATTTGGATTTGGTGGAGGAAAGACAGCTGTCTTACAGCATCTAGACCAGATCATGACTTCAGTAAAGCAAGTTCAGTACCAGTTTGAAAATCAGAATCACTTTTGGCAACAGATACCACACTTAGTCCACCTGTTAAAACAGCCAAGTTAAAGTTTCAGTACCTGTCTTCAAGATCTCACAGTGACATACCACGCAGAGGTAGAGCCAGGAGTGTGGTGGTGGCAGGACTAGTCATCTGTGGAGTTGACAAGAGGGCAGAGTGCTGACAAGGGACTTCTGATCAGCCTACCTCAGAGCAGAGAGGGCCTTGGTCGTAGGAGGCCACAGGCCAGCCACATCTACATATGGAATACATCATATGGAAAGAGGCTGTGGACAAGGGTAAGAATATGTCCTGCAACAGATCAAGGACAAAGCATTGGAAATCAATGCACAGGATTATGGCTGGCCATGACGGAGGCTCAGAGACCCTGCCAGAGTTCTGGGGAGCAAGCAGGTACCCAGTGATGCCTCTGTGCAATCCCAGGTTGGAAAGCCAGAGGAGTAGCAGCCACGAGAAACTAGAACTTGGCAACAAGGGTCAGAGCAAATTCAACCTGAGCATGCAAGAGTCTGAATCCAGAGATGAGGAGGTGGGTGGAGAGAGCTGAGGGGAAGTAGGTCCTCAGCAGGGATCAGCACACACCTGCTGGTTCTGGCTGGGCTGTGCACAGCTTGTCTTAAACACAGAAGACAAAGCTCTAATGAGAATATGGGTTTTGAGTTAGAAAGTGAATCAAGCAAACTTCTCAGTTTAAAAAGAAACACATATAAATAAGTAGTTAAGGAACTGGTAGAGATTTTATAATTTCATACATTTGGGTTCATATTCTTTTACTGTGTGTTTCAAAGGCAGTAATTTCCTAGTATGTGTCTGTCACAAAATGAGCAAAACAGTTTACTTTTGTTTGATCTTGCTTGCTAAAATCTTTTTCAAAATTATCACGTGAAAATCAACGAAAGGCAGAGACATTTGCTATCTGCAGCATTGACATGGACTTGTTCCCCGCCAACACAGCGACCCTGATCACCAACACTTCTTACAAAGTGTACCTCTCTCTCACATGCATCCATTTTGATGAAGAAATCAAATCTGCTTACAGTTCTCCACGTCTGGGTATAAAACGTGACTCTCTCAGGCTAGATTCTGGAGCCCTGAGTTTCACTTCTTTTCTCATTCATTTCCTGCAAACATTGGTGCCAACAGGACATGTTTCTCTTAAGGGCTCTTTCTCTTAATTGAGTTTTTTATTACTTTTTTGTGAGCATCACACAGCAGTATAGACTTCACAACATTTCCATCCAAATGGTGCCCCTGTGTATACATGTTTAGGACTGCCTGCTTGGAGTTAGATAACCTCTCAGGGAGCTCGTCCCTAGAGAAAAGCCATTCTCTCTCCCCCTTATCATCCATTGATTGCCTGCAGCTCTTCATCTTGAAGTGGGACCCCTTGAGATTTACCCCATCCACCTTGGAATGTAAGCTGGTGTGCTGGATAGCTTTAGTGTCAACCTGACACACCTCGGTTGAAAGAGCCTCAATGGGGGAATTACCTCCATAGGACTGACCTGTGGCCATGTCTGTGCTACATCTTCTTGATTGTCAAGTGATGTGGGAGGGCCCAGCCCATAGTGGGTGATGCCACCCCTGGGCAGGTGGGCCTGTGTTGCATAAGAAGGCAGCCTGAGCAGGGGCCAAGGGAGCAAGCCAGTAGTAAGCAGCGTTCTTCCATAGACTGTGCTCCAGATCCTGCCTCCAGGTTCCTGCCCTTAGTTCCTACCTTGGGCTCCCTGATGAATTGTGACCCAGGAGATATAAGATAAAATAAACCCTTTCCTCCCCAAGTTGGTATTGGTCAGAGTATTTTGTCATAGCAATGGAGAAACAAGCTAGAACAACTGGTTTTGTTATTATAAGCAGATCTCTTTAGACAGTTACCATACTGTGAATATTTTATTGATGTAGCTTCCTTATCATGTGTAGAATGTCTTAAGTAGCAGGTGACCTGTCCCTCTGGCTCTTACATTCTCTCCACCCCTTCTTCTGCAATGTTCCCTGAGCTGTAGGTGTAGGGCAAGTTGCACTGTAGATGTGTCACTTAGGGGTCGGCACCTCACAGACATTTTCTGTGTGTTTGATCAGTTGTGGACCTTCGTAACAGTCTCTGCCTGTAGTGAAATGAAGCCTCTCTGGTGAGTGCTGAGTTACACTTGTTTTCAACTGTTCTTTGTGTGTTTTCTGAGGCTGCAAATCCTCTGAGGTCATCAAATAAACATGGACCAGCTGTGTTCTTAAAGTAATCCCAACTGGTCCCCAAAGTGACCATGATCATTCAGTTCCACCAGCCACCAGGGGAAGGAAGGTGAGAACCAGTCAAGATGTCATGGACCCAAATTGAATCACAGTTAACTTTTTACTTTGGAAATTCTTATAAAGACATACGACTCTGTAAGCACGCAGAAAATCCCTCGGAGAGGTCTTCGTGCCATGTGGTTAGGGATAACACCCAACTGACATCGTTATGGGCCACACTGATCCTCAGGGACTAACTGACCAGGGATGTGCAGGCAGTTGTTATTAACAGTTATTTATCAGACTAATTAAAGTGCACAAATAACACAGGTGCAAGGGACTTAACGGAAGATGATGCTAGCAAGAACTTCGAATTAGTCCTCTGTAGATAAGATCCCCCACAGCATGGGGAAGTTGCAGTATGTGGCCACCTCACAAGGGGGTGGAATGACACACATTGCGGGATGACCACTCCACTCCTGAGGAGACTCCATGGCCAGGTTCTGGCTCTGAGAGGGATCCTCTCACTCAACCCACAGACAAGGTTCCTGGACACGGATGGAGAAAATACGGACACTACTACCTGACCAGCGCTGGCCTGGAGAGAGCAGGGTTCTAGACACATGGTTAATTTCTTTATTAAAAATCACCTTGAGAACATATATGCTGTTTTGAAGATGGAAAGAAAAGAAAAAGCTTAATTGAAAGAAACTATTTTAAAATTTTAATTAACAGGCAATAAGGTTACACATGAATCTCAGAGACAGAACCAAGTGGCAGGGGACAGCTGAGTTAAATAATCCCAAACTTGAAGGCTAGAGAGATGGTTCAGTGGTTAAGAGCACTTGTTGCTCCTGTAGAGGACCTGGGTTTGAATCCCAGAAACCACATGGTGGCTAACCGTCTGTTACTTCAGTTCCAGGGGATCCAACCCCTCTTCTGTCCTCCACAGGCATTGCATGATATGCGTGCACTTATGTACATGCAGGAAACACACTCATACACATAAAATAGAAAGAAAAAATAAACCCAAACTTAATTAAAATGCATATAAACACACATATCATGTATACCCACAGATGCACAGATACACCTTGTATTATATCAACTTGCCCCATTTTAGCAGCACAGCCCTGGTTTCCTGATGGGATGTTGCTCTGTTGCTGGGCCTCAGCTTTGCAATGCTGTTTAGACCACATACCCTCTCTGTTTATTTTGTTAATGCTGAGAGATGACATTACATATATTTTACCTTTTGCACTGTGGCAGCTGAAAAATATTCCAACCAGACATGGGTTTGGAGAATGAAGTTTTTCCCAGCTGCAGCTAGCTAGGTGCATGCATAAGACCCAGACTATTTCCTTAGAGACTAAATGTGTAGGCTCTTACCAATAAACTTAGCAGTAGGAAGTCATGCAAGAGACCCAGCTCCCTCACAAAACAGAGCACAACATACAGGCTAGGTAGAAGCTTAATTGAAATAATCTGAGCTATGTAATTGCATTTCCAAAGTTAATTAATAACCATTTTCATAGGACTGTAGGCTATAAGTCCTATTTGGAAACAATAGACCCAGAGCAGGCATTCTAATTTGGAATGAATTAATCTTTTCCTGAAAAAGAAACTGAGAGAAATTATTTACCCAAATTTATGTTCCTCCTGGGACATACAGTATACTTCCAAATACTCTGACTTACATTTCTTCTAATGTGGAAACCACCCCACAGACAGGCAATATTCTAGCGAAACCTTCCCCACAGGGGCCTTGGGAAGGAAAGAAAACCTTCTGCAAAGATGATTTTGAGGTGGCGGTGTCACTGAGTCAGTGGGAAAACAGTTGTTTTTATTTCCCTGGGGTGACTTTATTTAACCTAGAAAATTTGGAAATATGCATACATGTGTGTCTGTGTGTAAACTACCTCTCTGATAATGGCAATTGCCCTGAAAACATCACTACTTACAACCAGATTTTCTAACAGGATGGAAATTTGCGACTATCCAAATGAACTGATAAAAATAATGTGATAGCTCAGAAGTTAGGTCTAATCAGGGAGCGCGGCATGCATGGGGGAGGGGTCTAAATTTGATTAAGAACTGTAGTATGGAATGTACCAAAGCTCAATTTTAAAAAGTTAGAACGAATTAGTGAAAGCCGTAGCCGAGCTTGGAGGGCATCGATTCAGCAAGCCAGGTGAACCGTTTGTTTTGAACGGCTTGTGGAGCGATGAGGAACAGTATAACAACCTCTGAGAAAAGCAATGCCTGTTAGAACGGACAAGGCTTCGTGTGTGATGTTGGGGCTCACTTGATCTGGCAGGACCCTCAGATTGAGGCCGTGAAATCTGGTTTTAAAATCCCCAGTCATTGAAATGGATGCCCACAGGTCTTCATCGCTCCTTGCATTACAAATAGAGCGAAAGTCGCTAAATGAGGGAAAGGCGCTGGGCCCCAGGCTCTATCTGACATGAAGAACTGCTTTCTGCAGATTCATTAAGGTTCTCAGACGTCTCAAAGCATTTGTTTGCTATCTTCATGTCAAGAGGACCTGGGAGCCATTGAGCAGTTTGGGTTCCACAAAAATCAGGATCTACATTTTCTTCTTGAAGGGAGGTTAGCCTGACATCGAGTGAGCTTTCCTGGAGTCAGGAAGGCTGTGCACTCCACGTCCCTCTGGGCTGGGATGTGCACCGTCACTGTTGTCTTTAGATGCTTCTCAGCTTACAAGAAGAGCTTGAATTCCATGGGACTTTCTTAGCTTGGCAGAAAGTCCCTCTCATTTTTGTAAGTGCCCCCATCCTTTGACTTCAATGTGTGCGTGGCCCTGAGATCCACATGCGATTGTTGGAACAGTTTGTGTGGTGTGGAACTTCCCAGGACTCATGTTGAGTTTTGAAATTGCACTTTTAAGACTTATAAAATCATCATTCCTGTCTTAATACATATTGGTTTCCATAGTTAACATTTTAAAGATGCTCTACATTTGCCTCTGGGGTTTAAAACAGTGGGAAGCTATGAGACACACTTGGAAGTCATCCCGTTCGCCCACGTTGACAACAACAGATGAGAAACATGCACACGTTAGTCTCCATTCTCAGAGACTAGAAACAAAAGGAAGGCAAGATTGCCTCTACTTTGCAAACTGGCAGTGCTATGAGACACAAGATGGGGCTATCACAGAGAAACCTTCTAGAAGACCCCACGGAGCAAGGAGAGGCTTCAGTCCTTCTGGTCTGTGATGCTGCTGTGGCTTGGTCTGTTCAGACTTCAGAGAACCCCTGCCACTGGAATTCCCCTCCCAGCACTCTCCACCCAGAGCCTCACAGGTGCACATATGGTGACACTCTCCTGCTTGAGCACCTTCAGCACTCAAATATGGCAAATATTAGGAAAAAGAAGGTTGAAAATTCAAAAGGGTTAGGGTTAGAATATATTTGACATGTGAGTGGAACTACAGAGGTGAAGAAGGAATCCAGCAGGGGTTGGACAGCCAGGTGGTGAGGGAGGGCAGTGGGGAAGGAAGATCAGTACAAGTGTACATGTAATAATGAACACTTAAATAACCACTTTGTATGCTAATTTTTATTAAAAAAAGAAAATAGTAAAAAAAAGATGAAAACATTACTTTAAATATTAAAACAAGTACAACAGGGACAACAAAAAGCCACACAAGGGTAGTTCTCATTTGGTTTCTGTGGCTGTGATAAACACCATGAGGAAAAGCAACTTGGGGAGGAAAGGGTTCACTCGGCTCACACTTCCGCATCCCAGCTCGTCACTGAGGGGATGTCAGAGCAGAAGCTCCTGCAGGAACCTGGCAGGGACTGAAGCAGACACCAGGAAGGAAGGCTGCTTGCTGGCGTGTTCCCCATGGCTTGCTCAGCTAGCTTACACAGCCCAGGCCCAACTTCCCAGGGACAGCACCGCCCACAATGGGCTGGGCCCTCCTGTATCAGTTAACAGTTGGTAAATTGCCTCACAGACATGGTCACAGGCCAATTGGAGGGAAGAAATTCCTTAGTTGAAGTTCCCTCTTCCCAGGTGTGGTGGTTTGAATGAGAATGTCCCCATAGGCTCCAAGTATTTGGACATTTTATTCCCAGTTGGTGGTGCACGTTTGGGAGGACTTAGAAGGTGTGGCCATGCTGGAGGAAGCACGTCACTGGAAGTGGGTTTAGAGAGTTCTTAAGTCTTGCCAGATCTTGAGTCGCTGTCTGTTTCTTGGGCCCGCTTAAAGATGTGAGAGCTTAGCCTGTGCTCCTCCTCCAGCCACCTCTGCTGCCAAGCCTCCCAGCCATAATGGACTCTTTGGAATCATAAGCTAAATAAACTCTTCCTTTTATAATTTCCCTTGGTCATGGTGTTTCTATCACAGTGACAGAAAAGTAACTAATACAGTCATTGGTACCAGAAGTGGGGTGTTGGCTGTAAGAACCTGACCATGTGGGGTTTTGGAGGAATGTGGAAGACTTTGGAAGTTTGGGCTACAAAAGTTGTTGATTGCTGTAGACAGAGTTTAAAAGGCCCTTCTAGTAGGCGCCTGGGAGAAAGTAGTGCTGAGAACAATGTAGTTCCAGAGGGAAATAAGGACTTAAGAAGCAATTGGGCTATTTCGGCAAAGAGCCTTACAGGAGTCTGAGGCTAAGTTGAAAAACAATGATGTACTAATTTCCTTGGCAGAGGATATTTTAAGACAACCTAACACAGAAATGGTGGGGTAGCTATTAATGGTGAATATTGTGGAGATCTACAATAAAAAAGAAGAAATGGGGCAGAAAGAAATACAGAATGTACAGTTTGGATTGAAAATCACTAGGAAGAGCAAAGTCAAGCCATGAGCTGAAGAAGAGAATACCTTTGATAAGATTAAAGTGATTAAGGAGAGGCCTAGAGATTGGCACTTAAACAATGGAGAGAGTGCATCCAGGGCAAGACCACACCCAGCTAGGCCTCAAATTTGTGAAAGGAAAATGCTGCAGTGGATTTCTACTAGAAAACCACTGAAGAGAAAAGCTTCTAAAGTGGATGAAGCAGGCTGGGATCCACCCCCAAACTTTCAGTCAAACTTGGCAGTGTCTTTCACCTGGTGCTGGCTTTAGAGGCATGAAAGATGCAAGAGTGAAGGGGTCATCAGTTCTTCCTCTGTAGTTTCAGAGAGCCGCTGAGGCCAGGCAGTGTGGAGCAGGGGTGCCCCTGCCTAGAGAAAGTCCTGAAGCTGTGAAGGTGAGGCCTGGTTGGCAGTGGAGACCACAAGAAGACATTCATGATGCCAGAGCTGGGAGGCATCTGCCAAGAAGACCTGCGTACAGGGAGTGGTACCAGCCCGAGAGAGATGTGTGTTGCACGCAGCAAAGCTGGAGCAGCTAAGCCATCTAAGCCCTTTGGAAGTAAAGTCCCAGAAGTCAGACATGGAGCTACTGGATTTGGTGTTTGTCCTGCTGGTTTTCGGTCCTGTTTTGATCTGATATTTCCTCACTCTGCCTCTGTTCCTCCCTTTTGGAATGGTAGTGTGTATTTGGCTCCACTGTATGTTGGAGTATGTAATTTTTTTTTTGATTTCACAGGGACTGACAGTTAAGAGATTGCTCTGCAGCTCAGAAGGTGCTTGGACTGTGGACTTTTGAATAATATTGAGACTGGTAAAGACTATGGGAACTTTTAAGGGTACAGACTAAATGCATTTTGCATTTTATATGGTCATGAGACTAAGGGGACCAAGGAGTGGAATTCGGTGGTTTGAATGAGAATGTCCCCCATAGACTCCAAGTACTTGGACATTTTGTTCCCAGTTGGTGGTGCTGTTTGGGGAGGTCTTAGAAAGTGTGGCCATGCTGGAGGAAGTGTGCCACTGGGGGAAGGCTCACAGAGTTAAGTCTTGCCAGTTGTGTTCTCCTTCCTGTGCCTATTTAAAGACATAAGAGCTGAGCTTCTTATGCCGCCCCACCATGATGGACTCTTGTCCCTTGGGAACTTTAAGCTAAATAGGCTATTCCTTTTATAAGTTCCTTGGTCATTGGGTTTCTATCACAGCAATAGAAAAATAACTATTACACCAGATGAATATACTTTCTGTCTAGTTGACAAAAACTAACCAACCCAAGGGTACTGGAGAGATGACTCAGCAGTTAAAAGCACTTGATGCTCTTGCAGAAGACCTAGGTTTAGTTCTCAGCACACACACGGCAGCTCACAGCTGTCTGTATGTAACCCCAGTTCTAGGGGTCTGATGTCCTCTTCTGGCTTCCTCGGGCACTGAAGACATGTAGTGCTCATACATGCATGCAGACAAAGACTCAAACACATAAAATAAAAATAAATAAATCTTTTTTAAAAGCACAAAGGAAAGAAAAGCAACAAGAAAAATTCCCCTAAGTTCATAGCTGATGGAACATGAGTAGCTCAGACTCACCCACAATGTGACTCTTCCTCAACAGAGGTCAGCAAGAAAATGTCCTTCCCTGGGGAAGCAAACCTGAGTCTTCTCCCTCTGCATACCCTGGCATCTCCTCTGCTGATCTCTGGAAAGGATCTCTGAAAGGATCACGTCCTCTGTCTTGGTCTTTCTTCTTGTGTCAGGTGTGAATAAAATTCAAGTGAGATCACTCTCTACAGATAACATACTATCTGGAATAAAATACGTTAGGGGTGAAACAACGAAATACAGACCTAAATTTAAAGAGAAATATTATTCGATAAAATTCCTTTACAGAAGAACTTAATGCTCACCTGTCTTTTCCTATTGCATGTTCTGCAGTGAAGATGTATTGCTATTTGGATTTTTTGAAAACCACAATTTTTACCCAATCTTTTCTACAAGAACAGATTTTGTGCCTGTTTAACTCAATGTAAAATATTTCAATGAGTTACTTTTTATTGAATTTTCATCAGAATTTCAGTATCGTGCTTTCAAATATTATTTATTTTTTTAATTAAACTTTGTTAAATTTTAAAGCCAATATGAAACAAGAAACTAATTTTTACATTTATATTTTCCTTGTAAATGGAAATCTTAACTTACTCAAATACTTCCCCACCAAATCCCATTCTGTTGGTCTCTATCAACATTCTCAAAATCTTTAATAGACAGTTTAGGTCCTTGGCTCAGTTGCAGCACCACCACAGAATGAGAGGCACGTGGCTACAGTCATGTACCTTCTGACTGAAATGAGGTGAATGTTCAAAGCTTGTTTGCAGGTTCTGAGAGACACCTGTATTCATCAAGTCCTCTAGAGTAAAGACTGAAAACCATTGGCCAACACAGTGGGAGCTGTGGCAGTTAGACTTCAGGATGCGATACCTAGCCATGTGGCCTCACCTGGTGGGAACAGGTTTTCATTTTGGATCTTACCAGGGAATGACTGCACTCAAGGCCATTGCTGTTGCTTTATACCATGGACTGCTTTAGACTCTCAGGCTATTTCTGTGTTCCACTGTCTCTAAACTCAGTCCTTATTGCATGCTAAGGAATTGGGTTTTGCCTTGGTTGCCTTCCTGGGTGTTATAAAGAGTGCCCACATTACCCTACGCTGAGACCATGGAAGACTTAGCTTTTAGTATATGGGGCTTATTGTGCTTCCTGTTGTCACCTCATCTTACTGACTTAGCCAGCTGGCTCCTAGGACATGATTTCCTAGTTCTCCTTAACATTTTCTGTGGGTTCTGTCTCCTCCAATGTCTTTCTTCTGATAACATTGATCCTGAGGGCTTCAGACTCAAGCATCTGGTGGCAACTTCTTATCCCAAGCAACAGGAGCCTAAGCTACCTGAGATTTACACTCCTGTAAGCCTGTGGTGAGCAAGCAGGAGTCCTGTAAGCCTGTGGTGAGCATGCAGGAGTCCTGTAAGCCTGTGGTGAGCATGTAGGAGTCCTGTAGCCTGTGGTGAGCATGCAGGAGTCCTGTAGCCTGTGGTGAGCATGCAGGAGTCCTGTAGCCTGTGGTGAGCAAGCAGGAGTCCTGTAGCCTGTGGTGAGCATGCAGGAGTGAAATGATGGTTCACCTTTGGAGTGTGGGCTTTTCCTTAGGCACCCACTGGGAAATGACCCTGGATGCTACACTTCTGGCTCCAAGGGACCCAAAGGTAGCTGAGCTCATCTCACTTCTGCAGTACCTGGGCTGGGACTCCCTTTAGGGCACTTCTCCTGTCCTCTTGGTCTCTCCTCTCCAGCCCCATGGTGTGTTGGAACAGTAGCTCCTCTTTGGAATCCTGCCAGCAGAGATCCTGTGTTCTCAAGTGCTTCTGGGCCACATGGAACAGGGAGACTTGTTGGCTGCACACTTAAGCCTCACCCTCTTGAGGAGCTCTTTCCAGGAGTAAGTCTCATACATCTCTAGCTGGCGGACACCTCCATTATTTTTTACTTTATTCAAGTTGACAAGGTTTTATTTGTTAGGAACTTAAATCCTCAACAGTAATTCCAATTCCAAATAGCAGAAACAAAGCAAGGCCTCCTTCTCCCAGATCTCTTCTCTATCACTCATGATTGAGGGTCAAAAACCCAGGGACAATCTCCCAGCTCTTACACTCTCTGCCTCTGATCCCGCTCTACCTGTCATCTTTTTATAGGTGTTTCTTTAACCTTTTCTCCTCCATTCTCTCCTACTAGTGCCTGGTGTGGAGCCTCCTCTGCCTGCCCTGGCATTCATGTCCACTCTGTCTTGGTTTCTCACTGTAACCCTGCTCTACACGTACCTGATACACCCGGCATTAGCAGCCAGATATAGATGGGGCACCCCGCAGATAGATGCTCAACGGCTTTCCATTTGGGTCAGTATGACCATTTCACTTGTTACAGAAGACAACTCAAAAGAGCCAAGGCCAACAAAGAATCTCTTGTTCATTAGGTCCTCACGTCTCAGGGCTATATTCCTGCATCATTTCCTTTTCCTGTGGATGTGACAGAATATCTGGCTGCGGTCACCACTAGCAGCGGCCGCTCCTTCGTTCTCATGGGTGCCGCTCCTTCGTTCTCATGGACGTCAAGGCTACTCCTCCTCTCACCCTGGGCTGAGGCTGCTCTTCTTTCTGCCTGCCCTGGGCTGAGGCTGCTCTTCTGCTTGCCATGTGCTGCCTCCTCTCCTCACTGCTTCTGCCTGGTCCCAGACCCCAGGGCTGGTGAGGAGACTGTGTCAGTGGAGCCGCATTCAGACACAGGAGACCAGGTTCAGTGACACAGGTCTGGTTTATTGCAGGAAGGCACAAGCTTATATAGGGGTAGTGGTCCAATCACAGCACAGCAAATAGGATACCTTATTAGCATAACAGGTTTAGCACCCTATCACAGTACAGCAAGTAGGATACCTTATTAGCATAACAGACTTAGCATCCCATTAGCATAACAGACTTAATGTCCTATCACAGAATAAAGGGTAGGATGCCTCATTAGCATACTGGGTTTCAGATTACAGAGCCTGGATTCCTGGAAACCATGTGACCTTGACAGTTGCAATATCACCCTAGGCTCAGGTCTGTCTCCCACATCTGGTAAAAGCAACTTTTGGAAGGAAGAGATTATTTTGGCCACAGCTCTAGGGTATAGTCATTGGAAAGTCATGGCGACAGAAGCTTGAGGCAGCTGGTCACATGGCTCCACAGTTAGGAAGCAGTTAAATGGTTTCCAGCTCGCTCTCTCTTTTCATTCAGTCAGGGACCCTAGCCCTTGGAGTGGTGCTGCCTACAGTCAGCGTGGATCTTCCCAACTCAATCAGCTTGGTCTGGGTATTCCTTCACAGCCATGCTCAGGGGTTTGTGTCCTGAGGGATCTGAGACCTTGGAGAGTTAACAGTTGGGGCTGAGCATCACAGGTCATTTCCAAGCCCATTGGTTTCAGGCAATCTTACATAGACTTTCTCCCACTGGGGACAGGATCACATGTACTCCAGTGTTAGAAAACTCTCTCTCACAGACACTGTGTGGTTTCTAACTGCCACCTCTGTCCTTCCTCATCCTGCCCTTTCTCTCCATGAAAAGGAACGTTTAACACACAGGTGGTATTCTGTTTTCTGTTTCCCCTTGTAGCTTTCCTCAAATTTCTTCTTTGTCTATGGTATTAATTACTTTTCTGTTGTTGTGACAAACAGCATGACTAAGGCAACTTAAAGAAGGAAGAGTTTATTGGACTTATGGTTCCAGAGGGATGAGAGTCCATCACGGTGTATGCGTGGGGAGGCATGGCAGAAGGAAGCTGAGAGTTCACATCTTCAAGCAGGCTCAGGTAACAGAGCAAGCTGGAAGTAGGTAAGACTGTGAAACCTCAGTGGTGTGCTTCCTCAAGCTAGACCATACCTCCTAAAGGTTCCATGATTGTCCCCAAACAGTGCCAACAACTGCCCAAATGTTTAAACACTGGAGTCTATGAGGGGCCACTTCTCGTTCACACCAACACATCTACAATGATTCTTTTTCTTCCACAGAAGACTGTGCATCATATCTTGACTCCTCTTCTCCAGTCAGCCCTCCTTGGCAAGAAACTGGGTACAACACTCCCTCATCATCTGCTTTCTTATACCTAGCTCTTTGTGTTCCAGCTTGACTCTCTATGCTGAAGACCTGGGCTAGGAGAAGCAGCCAGAGAAAGTCCCTGTAGGAGGGTGCACGTGGCACAGGAGATCCTGAGGCCTCTCTTCAGGTACTGTGTGTCATGGGTGTCAAGGAAGTGGCACAGATGTCTTTAGTGGGTGTCTCCTGCCCTGAATCAAACCAGAGATGGAGAAGTTATTCAAGTTAAACAGAGAAAGGTAATATCAAAGTGACACAGAGCACATATTGACAGCTAGCTCAGACAACAAGCATTTTGCTCAGTGTACTAGAGGAAAGAATGAACTGGCTCTACCACAACCAACAAATGCCTAAAGACTGCATTGAGTATATTGAGGAATTAAATCTTTTTTATTATCTTTATTTTATGTGTATGAGTGTATTGCCTGAAAGCGTGTAAGTGCACCCATGTCATGCAATACCCATAGAGGTCAGAAGAAGGCGTCAGATCCCCTGGATGGAGTTCTGGACAGTTCTTAGCCACCATGTGAGTGCTGAATCGAACCCAGGTCCTCTGCAAAAGCAGTTAGTGCTAGTAACGTCTGAGCCATTTCTTCAGCCCCAAGGAATTAAATCTATACAGGTCAGAGATTCTCAGAGGAAGAAAAACAAATGCAACCAACAAGGGGAAAGGGAAAGCACAGACGAGCAGAGCGCATGGTGCAGACTGAGGGAGACCTGTCAGATGAGACCTGTGGAGCACATGGGCATCCACCTGAGTCCACAGAAGGCAGAGGCAGAAGACAACATGCAGGGAGCTGCTGCTTTATCCAGGGAGGCAGACACATGGGACACCACACACAGCGCCCACTGCATCCCTCTTAAGCTTTGTTTTCTGTATATATTCCTCAAGTTAAAAGAAATTGAACAATAGATGGATTTAGAAATTGTAGGAAACTGTAATTGATGCTACGGACAGAGCAATGAACTGTGGTGAGGATGCCAGCCCCAGCAAAGGAGCACGGGTCCTGGCATGTCTCCTAGAAGCACTGGTCTCAACATCTCTCCTAGGAACACTGGTCCCACATCTCTCCTGGGCGATATTTTTATGCCATCTACTTAAGGACAGAAATCTTTGTTTAATTTTGGAAAGCATTATTCCATATCCTGGCTACATTTCTGGCTTCATTAAACTAGTGACAATAAATTAGTTTGGGGCTGGAGAGCTCAATGGTAGGTGTGAGAAATTAGTCCTGTATGGGTGAGGCCTATGTTCAGTCCCCAGTACTTCCAGATACACGTATACACACCTATGTGTGTGTGTGTGTGTGTGTGTGTGTGTGTGTGTGTATGCATTTTAAAGGTTAATTCTGCCTGTTTGTTGTATACAAACCATAATCAGGCACAACATGAATTTCTTTTCAGTTTTTCTCTAGCGTCCCTTATTCTTTTAAAAATATTTTATTTATTGTATTTATTTTATGTGTATGAGTGTACTGCCCGCATGGATGCCAGTGCATCTGTGTCATGCCATGCCCGTAGAGGTCAGAAAAGTGTGTCGGATTCCCTGGAACTGGAGTTATGAACAGTTGTTAGCTGCCATGTGGGTGCTGGGAACTGCTGGGTCTCCTGTAAGAACAACCTGTGCTCTTAACCCCAGAGCCATTTCTCCAGCCCCCCTGTGCTGGATGGCTTTGGTGTCAACTTGACACACCTGGGTAGAGGGAGCCTCAATCGGGGAATTGCCTCCATTGGACTGGCCTGTGGCCATGTCTGTGGGGCATCTTCTTGATGAGTGATGTGGAAGGGCCCAGCCCACTGTGGGTAGTGCTGTCCCTGGGCAGGTGGACCTGTGTTGCATAAGAAAGCAGGCTGAGCAGGGGCCAGGGGAGCAAGCCAGTAAGCAGTGTTCCTCCATGGCCTGAGCTCCAGCTCCTGCCTCCAGGTTCCTGCCCTGAGTTCCCACCTTGGGCTCCCTGATGAACTGTGACCTGGGAGATGTAAGACAAATAAACCCTTTCCTCCCCAGGTTGGTAGTGCTCAGTGTTTTGTCACAGCAATGAAGACACAAACTAGGACACAGCCTTTCCTTATTCATGTAAGATTTATTTTTATTCGTGTGCATGTGTTTATACCACAGAGGGCAGAAGATGTCAGATGCCCTGGAGCTGGAATGTGAGGTGGTCGTGAGCCACACTGTGTGAGTGCTGGGAGTCATGGAACCTCCAGAAAGCAGCAGGTGAGTGTCCTTAACTGCCGAGCTGTCTCTCCAGCCCCCTTTCCCTCCTCCTGAGAAGTGTGACCTATGCGTCTCCTTTCTCTTGCTTATTCTTGAGTAAAATAGGTGATAATGAACCTGACCCTTTAATGCTTCTTTTAAACGTGGGATTTGGGAACTGTCCATTTTGTCCTCAAATTAAGTCATATATATATAATTAATATAGTGAATTAATTAAGAACATGTGAATCTAAATTTCCTGATTTTCACCCTTCCTTTCAAAGGAATGTCTCCAAGAACACCATAGGCCACATTCAGAGCCTCTTGAGGGTAAAGTTCGAGTCTTATGTCCGGAGTGGCTCTAGAGTTGCTGGTGGAGTACGATGCTCACACAGTGAGTACAACAGACAACGTCACTTTACAGACTGGAGAAGAGCTGGAGAGAAGAACTTTCCTAGGGCCCAGGGTGTGAGAGGCAGCAGCTGTGATCTATCTGAAGTGGCCCCTGACACACAGGTTTATTAAATTAAACGTATTGGCAAAGAAATGCGGGTGAGTGTCATGCACTGAATATGAATCAAGGACTCACATCCTGACTCATTCATACATCAACTTCTGCCTTTCTTAAGGTGACAGTTATATGATCCCTGTGACCTCTGGCTCTTCTGTGATGTTAACAGTGTGCCCTTGAGTCTACACACTGGAGATTTATCTTGTTCCCTGCTCCAAATGCCTCATGGCTTCGCTTTCCTGTGTCTCCTTTGTTTATAAAATCTGCCAGATTGCGTTCACCCCAACAGAGTTAATGCTTCATGTGGAATTGTAGAAGGTACATCTACAACTCTATCCAAAGTGAGCTCTGGGTGTACTAAAGGGTTCATGACGCACGCAAAAGGCAGGGAACAAACTGGGAAGCCCAGGAAAATGCCATCAACTCAGCATGTTGAGAGTCAAATTTCCAGAGAAGGCCAGACCCCCTTCTGGCTGGACTCTGCAGGTCAGGCAGGATGGTGCTCAGGGAGGGTCTGAGAACACCCCACTTTCTTCTTGCACAGACTTCAACCAGATGGCAGATTGTATCCAGAGGACTCCCCCACAGGTATGAAGATGCACGCCAGGCAGACACAGATTCAGAATTCAGATTCAGGCATGTGCATCTCAGGCCAGGGAGGCATGTGGCCATCCCTGAGTCCTGTGTTCCTCATGGCTACAGTTAGCATATCCTTCCCTTGACCCAGGTTTCTCCTGCTAGACTCTCCAGCCCCGTGCCTGCCCAGGGAGCCCTCTTTTTGCTTCGGTGGTCACGTCAACCAGCATCTCTCATGTAGTCGCATCTTAGGAAAAGCCACATTGTCTGTCTGCCTGCTGTATATGATACATCGCCCTCTGGGCTCACATTTCCACATTGTGTTGAAGGACTCTATCTTAAGACGATCTCTCCTGGGATTCGGTTTCCACTGATGATTCCACCTGATGAGGGGGTGTATTATAATCCTCTCACTTGTGAGTGAGTGGGACTTCTAGGGTTACAGGGCTGTGTAACACATCACACCCAATGTGGACGGATGTGACTGGCAGCAAGTACGTCAGTCACACATACTTCCACTGCCCTGTGGTTCAGTGTAGGTCATTGCAGGGGGAGAATTCAAAGGGGCTGTGGGCCAGGCTCCACAGAGACACGAAAGCTGAGATATCCATGGTTTCTAAAGAAAGCAGTGATTCATTGGCTGTCAAGGAGCTGGGGCCTCTGTCCAGGAAGAAACAGGCACCATGTCTGATCCTGGGATGTGAGATCTACCAATTTGAAAGAACTTGTGGCCAGGCCTTTCTAGAACCTTCTGATTGCTGTAGATGATAAAGCCACATAGTATATAGATCTATGACTAGGCCAGACACTGCAGTGATCTCCCTGAAGTGTTGTGACGGGGGAGGGCTGGGGGGTGTCCCAGGGCGGCACTGTATTTGTACCGTGTTCAGCATTTGGCGCCCTTGGGACCATTTGTGCTATATTCACCCCATTAACACGGACATCAGGAAGTGTGTGATGCCCAGACAAGCTCCCCATTGGCTTTGCCTCCCCTGCTGTTCTCAGGTGCCCCAGGAAGGGTTAGGAAGAACTCATCTCGATACATCCAGGGAGTGCGATCAGCAGGGACTCCTTGTGGGAGGCCCTGGACCAAGGACTTGGGTGGATAGCTGTCTGATACAGACTGGTTTTGCAAGGACTTGAGTGGATAGATGTCTGGTACAGACTGGTTTTGCAAGGACTTGAGTGGATAGATGTCTGGTACAGACTGGTTTTGCAAGGACTTGAGTGGATAGATGTCTGGTACAGACTGGTTTTGCAAGGACTTGAGTGGATAGATGTCTGGTACAGACTGGTTTTGCTCTTGTCCCATATAACCATCCAACATTTGAATCTTCCTTTGCTGAAGGTCCTGAGGTTAGCTGAGGCTTCTCTGGTGAGGTTGAGGAGTATGGAGGAGCCTTCTTGGTAGGAACTGTCTAAGGCAGCCTGGCTCTCTAGACGGTTCTCTGGCTCAACTCCGTTTGGAACTAGTCCCTGCTCTGTCAGCCTTTTGCTTTGAAGCCTTTGACAAGTGACACATCTTCCTTCAGCTTTTCTGTCTGTAAAATCAGACTGCTAGTCGCACCTATGAGACTGAGTGAGACATGTGAGTGGGCAGGCCACTCAGGATAGGGCCTGCTGTGTGAACCAACCACACTCAAACGCGGCTGGGTTGGGAGACGTAGAAGGGGGAGCAACATTCCTGCAAAATGCAGAGTCTAGTGCACCTAGACCTTCTCACGGTTACTGTATGTGGAGGTTAACTGCCATCAGACATAACGGAGGAGAACTAAGATGAGATTCTTCTGGATTAGGAGGGAACCACTTCTGAGCAGAGTGCCTCAAATGAGAAAGCCTCCAGAGAGACAGGGAGGAGAAGGAGAAGGCTGACACAGGTGGAGGCAGAGACTGGAGGGTGCAGCCTCAAGACAAAGGTGAAGGATGGGCAACTGCCAGAGGCAAGAAGATGCTAACTCGGGGGACCTTTGGAGTGAGCAAAGACCTGCCAACTCCTATTGCAGTCTTCTATGCTCCAGAAAACTGGGGGAATAAATTCATACTGCTGAAAGCATCCATTTCACGGTAATTTGCTATGGTTGTGCTAGGAAGTCATAGAGTATAACACAGTATGAGCACTTAGGGATCAAAGAAGCAGCTAGGCACCCTCAGGGAGGGCATGCCAATGAAACTGGTGTGCTGTGATCATCACTCATCTAACAGAGATGTCTGAGGCACCCACCACACTTCACACATGACCATGCTAAACACAGAAGGAAGGACTCCTGCCAACCACCGAGTTCACAGAATTCGCCCTGGTTGTCAGCTGGTTCAAGCAGCCCCATAATGACAGAGCTCATTCTTTTCTGGAGCTATCTGCCTCCCTGGCATGGTGTGGGTGTGCTGGGTAGCTTTAGTGTCAACTTGACACACCTGGGTTGAGGAAGCCTCAATTTGGGAATTATCTTCATTGGACTGGCCTGTGGCCATGTCTGTGGGGCACCTTCTTGATTGTTGAGTGATGTGGGAGGGCCCAGCCCATAGTGGGAGGTCCCACCCCTGGGCACATGGGCCTGTGTTGCATAAGAAGGCAGGTTGAGAGGGGAGACCAGAGGAGCAAGCGAGTAAGCAGCATTCCTCCATGGCCTGGCTCCAGCTCCTGCCTCCAGGTTCCTGCCCTGAGTTCCTACCTTGGGGTCCCTGATGAATGTGACCTGGGAGATGTAAGACAAATAAACCCTTTCCTCCCCAAGTTGGTATTAGAGTGTTTTCTCACAGCAGTGGAAAGACAAACTGGAACAGAAATTGGTACCAGAGAGTGGGGTATTGTTGTGACAGACCTGACCTTGGTGTTTTTAGGAGGATTGTGGAAGCGTTTGCAACACTAGGCTGGAAAGCCATGGAGTGCTCAGAGTTTCTTGCTGTGGCGCTTGGAACAGTTATGCTGTAAGAGTTGTGGACAATGGAAGCCTGGCTTGTGAAGCTTCAAAGGGAAACAGAGACTATCAGGGATGTTTCTTTGATATTTTGAATTGAGAATCTGGGTTCTGGTCAGCTGAGGCTGAAGAATCAGCTGTGATTAAGAAGAGACCAGAACCTGAAGTAAAACCTTTGCTTTCCTGGGACAATTGATGCTGGTTAGCTGGGGCTGAAAAATCAGCTGTGAGTAACAAGAGACCAGCATCACTGTGGTGAAATCTGGGAGGTATTTCCTCAGGGTCAGCACACAGAGGACCCGAACCTCCATCTCAAGCTAGAAGCAGGACTTGGTAATGTGTAAGCGTCTCCTGCATGGTTCTGGTGTTGAAAGTGTGAAGGGGTCACAGAGAGCAGCTGAGGCTTGGCATCTGAGAGGCCAGGAAAGGCCATTGGTGAAGGTGCAGCTTCAGTTTCAGTGGAGACCCCAGCTTTTTGGAGATGCCAGGACCGTGGGACGACCACCATGGACGCAGTAGGTGTGGCATGGAGCTGGCCTGGGTCTAGGAGACAAGCTGTGTGTGCTGTGGATGGCAGAGTCAGAGCAGTGGAGCTGCCAGAACCCTTTGGAGTCCAGAAGATTGTGAGTGAATCCCAGGTGTCCAGCCTTGAGCTACTTTGCTGGACTTTGGTTCTGCTTAGGTGTGCCCAATTCTTCCCTTTGAAATAAGACAGTACTTGGTTTGGATTTTACAGAAGCCCACAGTTAAGAGACTTTTGAAAGAGATGATAGACTCTTCAGTGTTTGGATTTTTTAAGGACTGTGGGGCTTTTAAGTTTGTACTGTCTTATGTTGTGATATTAATGTTAACATCATATCTTGGGGACAAGAATTGGAAAGGTTATGGTTTAATAGCGATGTGTTTGTATTTCAAGTTGACAAGGGGTCAATTGTGCTGGATAGCTTTAGTGTCAACTTGACACACCTGGGATTAGGGAGCCTCAATTGGGGAATTGCTTCCATTGGACTGGCCTGTGGCCATGTCTGTGAGGCATTTTCTTGATTGTTGAGTGATGTGGGAGGGCCCAGCCCACTGTGGGTGGTGTCACCCCTGGGCAGGTGGGCCTGTGTTGTATAAGAAAGCAGGCTGAGCAGGGGTCAGGGGAGCAAGTCAGTAAGCAGCGTTCCTCCATGGCCTGTGCTTCAGCTCCTGCCTCCAGGTTCCTGCCCTGAGTTCCTACCTTGGGCTCCCTGATGAACTGTGACCTGGGAGATGTAAGCCGAATAAACCCTTTCCTCCCCAAGTTGGTACTGGTCAGAGTGTTTTGTCACAGCAATGGAGGAACAAACTAGAACAGTGGGCCACTTGGTCCCTGCAGGTGTGTGCTGCTCTAGGTGGCATCCCTCTAAGGCCTGGCAGAAACAAGAAGGCCTACCTCTCCCATGCAGAGTGAGAACCAGGAAGGGTGAGTTCTTCCTTGTTCTCACAGCCCCTTCTTAACATGGAGGAAGTGTTCAGCTTCCCCCGAAGTCCTCCTAGGATGGAGGCTCTGCCTCTGTGCTACTGTGTGTTAATAGGACCGCTTCCTCCCCAGGTGGCAGGTAGACTCATGAAGCCTCTGAGATGCTCACTGAGAAGGTACTAAAGTCACACTTTATTCTCCAAAAGGCTGAAGAAAGGCTTAGCGTTCTTTTACATTTTTTATGAAATAGAAATTTTTGTTTCTGTTAATTTACAATTAGTCTTCATCTTTCAAATATAATAAAAAACTATGCAACAAAAATTGATAAAGATTTTGAAACTATCAGAGCATCAGACTTTGCATTGCAGACATTACCCAAGGACAGATGGATTTGGCCTCACCCCCTTCAAATGGTACGCTGCTCAGTCCTAGGCATCAAGAGGCTTGGACCTAGTAGGAGAATCTAATTCATGGCATTTCTTGCTATTTGGGTTTTCCTGGCATGCCTGCCTGTGCATCTATTTTACAACCACAATCCTCTGCTCCCCTCTAGTGGCTGAACCTTGAATGAAAAGTCCTATTTATTTGCAAAGAGGCTCTAGTATGGTCACTTACCTCTGTGTGTGTGTATGTGTGTGTGTGTGTGTGTGTGTGTGTGTGTGTGTGTGCGCGCGCGCTGTGGAAGGAGAATCCAGGATACACATGACCTTCAACACTTAAATACAGATAGGTTTGGGCTAAACTATTGAGTCCATGCCTGGTAGGATGCCAGGGGCTAAGGCATCAGGGTTCTTATCACATAATGATACCCTCTGCAGTTGGGTTTTACTTCGGTGACTTGTTTGACTTGGCAATGATTTTATGACAACAAAATTATTAAAATCTGGATAATAAAGAAGGACCAGGCTTGAGGCCATCTGCTGACCCTGGGACCACCCCAGTGGCTTTAATCTTCTCATCGTCTAGTGTTTGGGGGAAGCATGAGCCACTGTGGGGATTTGCTCTGGGTAGAGGATTCATTCTGATTCTTCCAGGTACTTTGAAGTAACCCCTGAAGTTTGGGCTCTACCAAAGCTGGGGTATAGGCCCTTGGCCCACTAGCCCTGAGCTTCCAGTTCTATGAGGCCAGAGGGTATGACCCTCCTGACCCGTGTCTGCTCCCCTTGGGAGTGTCACCCTCCACCACAATCACCTGTCCATCAAACGCTACCAAGACCACCTGTCCATCAAAGTCAGGGGTGTTTAATTATGTTGAGGTTGCCTGACAGTGGCCTTACACGGAGGAATTCCAGTGCCCAGGCAAGGAGAGCAGGCCCTCAGCTGTCACTTCCATGTCGCCGGCTGGCCCTCCACCGCCTACTCCTTTCTGACCCTAAGGTTGAGAGACATGGGCCCACAGGCCATGTACAGACCATGTCTCAGCTCCAGGGTCCTCAAATGTAGTTACTTGTCCTGACTCTGGAAGGACCCTGATAGAACACCTCCCTCCTCCCACACAGGCTCCAGGGGATGGCTGTCTGCTGTATGGACGGCTTGGGCAGCGAACGCCAGTGATCTGAGGCAAGACGCTCATGGCCAGTGGGGTGGGCAGGGTCAGTCATGGTCCAGTCAAAACCTGGCTCACTCTCCATTCCTGTTATCTGAATTGGAAGTCCACCACCCACAGCTGCTGGTTCAGTAGGATTCCTCGATTGCCAGTCATCACTCTCAGCCCATCACAAAGCATGCCACTGTGAAAAAAAAAAAAAAAACAGGATGGTCCACAACTTCTTTTCCAAACTTTAGGAGAAAAAGTTATTCTAATGAGAATATTAAAATGTAAAAAAATGGGACAAAATAAACTGCTTTTGTAGCAGTTCAAACTCTCTTGGTTAAAATGTGTATACAGAGTATGCCGTCACCTGCATCTCCCTGGAAACCTGCTGCCTTCTGTTTGGAATCATCTGGAGAGCTGATGGATGACCCCCACGGGGGTCATGTTGCAAGCGAGGGGAGTCGGGGGCAAATCCAGGGAGGAGCAGGGGTTGGAGAAAAGGAAAACCTTGGGATGCCCTTCCCTTCTCTACACAGTGACTGACTGGCTACTTGGCTCTTCACCTGAAGACAAAGGCTGATGTGAGCAGAAAGGCTTCTGACTCCTGGGGCTGGGAACACTTAGTGAAAGCCCTGGAAGTGAGGGAGGGACTGGCTGGCTGCTTCTTTGCACCCAGCAAGGTGTGAGGCTCAGCGCCAAAGCTTTGTCAGCCACTGGTTTTGACCTCCCCTTGGAGGGCAGAAAGCTCTTTCGCCAAGCATTCTTTACCCAGTGCTACAACGACACACAAAAGGGTTCCCTGGACAGATTAATAGCACCAGTAATTACAGGAGCCAGCTGGGAGAGAGGGCTCTGGCCATTTCTTTTAAAGTGAAAGAAAAAAATTAAAGCTACTTTTCCAGATAGAAACTTTCTTAGTTAAAAAGTAAAAGAAAACCCAAGCAGATATTTACAAATGTGGAGTCAAAGATGGATAAGAAAATTTATCTTACTGACTGTGAATTGCTGTCTGTAGGTAACTGGGTCAAGACAGTGGGCAGTTACCAAGGAGTCTGGCTGCTCAGAATCAGAAGTTGGCTGCTAGCAGCAGCAGGGTGCAGTTTTCCTAGTCCTGTGACTTACAGTCCCTCCAACCAAGCAGGGAAAAGCAAAACACTGAGCCAGTTGCCACAAACAGCAAACAGCGCCAACACTATAAAAATGCTGATAACTGCCAGGCAACTGCTATTGTAAAAGCCTCCTGTCTTAGCATCTAATTCCTAGGCAAAACTGCTGTAGGAGTTGTTCAGTAAGGTAGGAGAAGCAGTTTCAGTAAAGCACAAGTTTCAATGGACTCACCCACAAATGCCTCCGCAGTGATGTGAGCGCTTGCTCATCCATGCAAATGTCTGCTGAACGTGAAACAGGGAACTTAACAGCAGTCAGAGAAGTCAGCCCATGTGGCAGATAACTAAGGTGTAACTTTGCTTCTCACTGGCAAAATTTCAAAAACTTTATGGTTTTTGTAAAGGTCTCCAAAAGGTTTCCCACTTGTAAACGTCTCCCATGTCCTCCCCAAACCTGCTATCTGAAGATTCAGGGTGGTGGATGGTGGAATGGCAACGCCCTGTGGGAGCGCGAGGACACTGATGGAGCCGCGTGGTAGCAGCGTGGTGAGGGGCCTGGCCTGGCCAACTGCTGGACTTCCACTACTCACCATCCACTGAGTGACAGCCAGCAGCAGAGCTGGGTTTGAGTCTCAATAGAAATATTATTAACCTCTGCTCAGGGAGAGCTGAACAGCTGGACAGTGATGCTGGTGGAGTGCCGACAGGCTGTTATTAACAGCATCACTGGCTTTGGTGAAATATTCACTCTGTACCATCCCTAATTCGTGGCGGGCCTGTGTCTCAACCACAGGTCCATGAAATTCTACTAAAGAGGAGGATGAGCCCTTGGAGGCCCCAGTCACTTGTTCAAAGACACTTAGTCCCCTAACTCCAGAGCCAGTCACCCCAGGGTCACTATGCCAGGAGTCAGGATTTGTTGCTGATGTTGAGATGATAGCCTGTGATTTGGACAACGGTATTTACTTAGCATCATAGTGCGGACTTTGCGGAGGAAGTAGCACTTTCCCTTTTCTCTTTTATAACATGTAATTTTTATTGAATTTGTGTACATTTCATATAATACGTCTGAATCATATTTAGGCTCCCCTCCAGATCTCTATCCCCCATAGCCTGCCCACCAGATTTCATGAATTCTGCCATATATGTTAAGGCCTATCAAGTCAAGTTTGTGTCCCCAGATGTCCCTCACTGTGAGTCCATCCACTGGACTGTTCAGCCTACCTGGTAGCATTATCTTTTTAAAGACTATCCACTCTCCCTCGCCTGTACTTTGAACACAGGACTTGGAGCAATGGAGCTGGAACTGACCTGGAACCAGTCTCCGTGACGACTGGCTCTCCTAGTTCTGGAGGATACTATGCAATTCACTAAGGGACAACAGCCAGTGGTCCATTCCCAGCCTTAAAAACCTAATAACCACAACAATTACTGGTACAACAAACTATACTGGGGTGGTAGTGGCACTTTTATCTTGGGGGTAATTAACAGCTACCTAACTGGACTTAAAGCCTGCTCAGTGTGAGGGCACTCGTGTGGTACTATAAACACAGCCAAGTACACATAACTAGAGGTATCATAGATCTTCAACAGGATTATCAAAGATTGGCAAGTCCCCCTTGCTGAAGAGAGCTAGTCTTCCCTGAGAGACTGGGTAGCCTCTTTACCTTTGCATAAACCTCTCAGAAGCTCAGATTTCCGATTCTTTGCCACATCTAGAAACTTACTTATTGTATGCACTTTTTCTTGGCTGAGTGTCAGATTCTGAGGGATCTGGAAAAGAGCTTGGGGCTTCTAGAAGAGGTGGCTTAGAAGATGATGCAGGCCTGAGTTGGGGTGGGAAGGAGACTAGAAGTTGGATGACTTGGGAGTTATGGAAACTTAAGGGGAACTCACAGAATATCCCACAGTAAAGGCCTTCCTGAAGCCACAGGCCCTTGACCGATGAAACAGTGAAACCCTCCTGTGACCCACCTTCTCTGACCCAGACTGAGTGGATATCATTCACATACAAGCACGGTTACTGAGCATCTAGTACCTGCAGGCCTTATGCCTGAGGAGGAAGTTACTGAGCCAAAAGGCAGGTGGCCAGCCTACTAGGGGAGGGACATTCCTGCCTTGTGGGAGGCAGACCAGTAGCAGGTCACTCTAGCACACTGAAATATTGGCTTAGTTGCTAAGGATCAAGGCCAGACCTCTAAGCTAATAACCACCCATCATGGACTTGGCATTGCCATCTGCTAATTTGTGTTCCCTAGAGCCAGGGAGCCATGATGAGGCTTGGGCCAATTATTTCTCTTTCAATAGACAAGAAGGAGGAGGAAGTAAAGGCACAAGTAGGTTGCTCACAATGACTCTTGTCTTCCACAGACCTGGAGAAGGGCTATGGCGAGATTCCTGAGAAGCTTTCTGATCTAACAGGAGATTTTACTGGTGCAATCTCCCAGCATCTGTGTGAAGCCGACATTCATGTCTGGACACATCGGGCTATTCAGGGAGATCATTTTCGGGACCATCTTTTCCAAGGGTGAGTTCTCTGATAAATCACTACCATGTGAATGGCTTTGATGAAGATCAGCAGTTGTTTGACTGTTTTCCCATGGAGACGTCCTGTCAGTGTCCCCTACCTGTAGGGTGTTGCTATGTCTTTCCACCAAGACAGTATTGCAGGTGTTATGCCCTATGATTCAGAGGTGAGATTTACTGGGAGACAGGGCTCCTGGCTGGCTCTCAGAGCACACCCAGGACTCCACAGAAGTTCACATCCTTGGGAAAGACCAATGGAAGTTCAAAGTCCAGTTGTGCCCACACCTGCATCTTGAAGTCCAGTGACCAGATGTGAAGGAGGAATAGTATGTTGACCTCCAGATGGTCACATAATCCCAAGGCTGGCGACTTGTCCAAACACCTGGCCCCTAAAACCATGGACGTACTAATTTGGTGGACAATGTCACTCAGCGGGAAGAAGCCTGCCATGCCAAGAGGTAGAGCTACCCGACTCTGCATCACCTGACTGTGGCCAGCTGTCACAGTGGATGGCTGGTCATATCTCCGGTCTCAGCTGACAGCTTAAGTCAGCAGCCCTTTGAGATCACTAGATGTACAGAAGGGATGCTGGACCTGCTGGGTGTGCCCACCTGGCTACTTGTCTCAGGACATCTTCAGAAGATGACAACGTGGGGACTTGGGTGGCCTCAGCTTGACACCAGGAAGGGCTCTGTATTTGAAACATTCATGGAGACGTTCTATGTGCCTCATCCTATTCTGAGGCCGTGAAGATGAGGAGGAAAATCAGGTGTTCACAGTTACTTCCTTCAATGTCACAGGAACTTGCAGAGTGCGCACTGGGTCCTCAGAATGTAGTTGACCCAGCAGTTCTACAAAGAGAAGACTGTGCAGACCGCCGCGGTAGGTGAACTCTTACGAGTCCTGCCTTTCATTTCAGAGACTCAGGCTCAGCGCCTTGCCAGATAAACAGAAGAGCGCCAAGCCAAAACAGGACTTTGCTTTTCAACAGAAGCAAGCCTGGAGCTGGAGAGATGGCTCAACCATTAAGAGCACTTACTGCTCTTGTGGAGGGCCAAATACAATTCCCAACACCCATGTCAGGTGGCACACACACTTGCCTGTAACTCCAGGTTCAGGGGATCTGACACCCTCTTCTGGCCTCCACAGGCACCCACACACATTTGTGTGCACGCAGACACACACACACACATGCACATCATTTTTGTGTATAATTTTTGATACTGTTTTATCTTTGGAGAATTTCACGCGTGAGTTTTGTATTTGTTATCTTTTCCATCCTTCCCTAGTCCCCCTCCAACTCCTCCCAAGTCCCTGACTCCATCTTGTCCTCTTCTTTGATTATTGTTGTTACTTTATGTATTTATGTATGTGTGCATTTATAAATACACACAGACACATACACAGATATATGAGGTACTGAGTTCATTTGGTGGTGCTCATGTGTACATGTGTTTAGGGCTGCCCACTTGAGATTAGATAACCTCTCAGGGAGCGAGTCCCTGGAGAAACTGACTCTCCATCTCTCAGCATTTACTGATTTTTCTGTAGTTCTTCATCTAGAGGTGGGGCCCTGTGAACGTTCCCCCACCCATGTTGGCCCATCAACTGTTTTTGTCATTATGCAGATCCTGTCAGACTACCACACTGTGGAGCTTTCATGGGTGTTGGCTTCATGTCTGGAATGATTTATTGAGCAGTAGGAATCTTTCTTACAATCTTTCTATCCCCTCTTCTGGGATGTTCCATGAGCCTTAAGTGTGGAGGTTTCATTGTAGATGCAGATATACCAGATGGGGCTGAGCAGAGTACAGTCACCTAGGCCCTGTATTTTCCACGTCCTTTCCTACTTAAGAAAGGAGTAAGGGCAACAACACGGATATTGGCTTTGGTAATGTTTCCTCTCTTTGTGACAAGGCAATGGTCATTTTTAGTTCTACAACCTGGGTGACAGTGTGAGGCACAGAGGCAAGCGAGGGGGATATAGGCACAGGACTTGTATCCTGCTGGGCAGACACAGCAGCTGGGGACTGAGAGGGGACTCCTTTTACGAAAACAGTGGACGGAATGTAATAAGACAGCTGTCACCTTCCTTTACCCTTCATCCAAAATGTGACGTAAGGCACGCCTGTCACTCCGTCCTTGCTCACCCAGAAGTTCAAGGGGTACCGGAGCTGGAGAGCCTCTGAGCCCTGTGTTCGCACATGTGGAGGAAAGTGTCACAGCAATTCCCTAACCCTCAGTCCCTGAGGCTTTGAAGGGAGGGAACAGGCTGTATTCTAGGAGGAAAGAAAGTATACCCAGTCATGACTGCAAGTCCCCACTCACAGAGCACAGGACATCTGGTCCCCATGCTGGGGATGCTGGGGACATGAGATCCCTGTAGTTTGCCTTGAGTTGTCTGATGGACGTGGCAATAAAGGCCACATGATTCTCTTTGCAGCTCAAGTTAGAAGGCCCACTGGCCTCTGGGTTAATTGCCCCTGCCAAGGGCCTTTTGCCCATAGGGAGAGACCTTTCTTCCCCACAGAAAGTAGCCAGGTGTGGAGTGACCAGGCAAGTTGCTTTCTGCTGGCCTGTGTGCATTTGGGGGCACTGGTCACTGAGCCACTGTCCTCCTGAGTGTGGAGGAAGAATCTGGACCTTGGAGTTGGGCAGTAGCCAGGCCCCCAGGAGCTGCTGTTGCTATAGCATTGAGGGGCCAGCTGGTCCTGTGTCTTGTTCACATAACTCCACTGCTCTGTCTTCTGTCTTCCTCCAGCTCTGTTCCCTCCACATCCTTCATGAAGCATACTATCTGCTGCCTGACACAGCCTTTGTTTCCCCCGTTTCCCACTCTTCTCGTTTATCCAAGCAAACCGCGATGACCTGACCCAGATTGCCTATATGCTGCATTTACTGCAGGCTGTAGTCACTCATTAAAAATGCCCAAACCTGGTCTGGAGAGATGCCTCGGTGGTAAGGAGCACCTGACTGCTCTTGCGGATGAACCCAGGTTTGATTCCCAGCACCCACATGATGGCTAACAACCATCTGTAACTCCAGTTCCAGGGGATCTGACACCTTCTTCTGACCTCCGCAGGCATTGTACAACATGGGTGAACTTATACACATGCAGGAAATACACTCATACACATGAAATAAAAATGCCCAATCCTAATGTTATTTTAGATTTAAAATGAAATTACAACTTTTAATACTGGCAATGATTCAAGAAGAGTTTTATTTTATTTTTTACTTTTTACCCCGATTGTATTAGTTGCTTTTCATTGTTTTGATAAAATACCATGACCAAAAGCAAGTTACAGAAGACAGAGTTTATTTTGGCCTATATTATGTTCCAGAGAGAATGTCCATAACTATGAGAGAGGCATGGCAGGGAGTCCAGACCAGGAAGAGGGCTGATCACATTTCAACCACACACAGAAAGTAGAGAGGGAGGCCTGGAAGAGGGTGCAAGGCTCCAATCCCTCCAAACCCTCCAAACCCTGATGACTTGCTTCCTCCAGCAAGGCTGCACCTCTTGAAGGTTCCAAAGCCTCCCCAAGCAGCATCACCAATTCAGGATCAAGTGTTCAAACACCTGAGTCAATGGGGAAAACTTCTCATTCAAATCAGTACACCATTTACACACAAACACAGAGAGAGAGAGAGAGAGAGAGAGAGAGAGAGAGAGAGAGAGAGAGACAGAGACAGAGAGAGAGAGACACAGAGACACAGAGAGAGACACAGAGAGAGGTTATTTCTTGTAGTGTCTGTTATTCTGGAATGTTCTCAGCCACTGTTTATTCTCTTGATACAGATGTGTTTGAAGACTGCAGGTTTTGGTCAATTGTCCTTCAGTTTTGGCTTTTCTGCAGGACATAATTCCTTTACATACTGGGTTCCATGGAAGATGAAATGCACAGCTTTTCTAAGCATCTGTGCTAGGCATCACGTGGAACCAAACAAATGCACTGTGGTCAGATATATCTGGCCCTGTGCCTCACTGGACATCTTTTGGTCTGTTTGTCTGTCATCTTTGAACAGGGGGTGGGCGGCTGCTGCTGAGGGAGTGGACCACCAGTTCCGAAGTCTCTAATCTGGTACAAACTGACCTCATAGGAGTAGAGGAGCTGTCCACAGTGCTCGTCAAGGGAAGACCAAACACTGCTCTCCGTGACTTCCACATCAGTCTTGGCGCTCCGAGGTTGGCTGGCTCACACTGCTGGTTGGTTCACCAGACTCTGATCCCCCAACGCCCTTCCGTGCTTGACGCCCCCACCCCACCAAGGAGAGCTCTTTCAAGTTTGCCTTCTCACACTTACCCACTAGCTTTTACCAAGTCTCACATGGTTCCCGGAAGCACCTATCTGGACAGCCCTGCCCAAGACCAGGAATTTGTACTTAGGAATGTGGATGTGATCCTGTGGTCCAGGCCAGAGACTATGATAAGATTTTTTCAATAAACATAATTAACTGAGGAACAAGGAGAACGGCTCACTTGGAAATTTCCAGAAAGAGCAAGGGGGAAATTATTACAAATAAAAACTGTTCAACAATCTTGTAATTTATTTTAAAGATTTTATTCTGGTTTGGATAAAAGTTTTTTTTATTCCTAGTGTGTTATTCCCTTGCCCACATCTCAGTAAGACAGGGACAGACCCCACCTCTGCCACTCACATTTGTCAGAGAGCCTGACAGTCCTGAATTTGGTAGATTTTAGGACTCTGTAGTTGTTCTCAGCTTAGCAGTGCCCCCGGTGGTCAGTCGAGAGTTGGCTGTGAAAGACACTCAAACTTGCTTTAGTTAAAGCTTTAAATACCTTCTTAATGACAAACTTATGAATAGAGTTTACCAAGCTAATAGCATCAAGCTCCAAAGAGTTGCAGTTAAAAAGGAAAAATCATCTCAACCTTTCAGTCCAGAATCAAACATCAGGTGGCCTGCTGGCAGCCACAGGCTGAAGCCCGGGTTTGTGCTAGAGATTTCTATGGGCATGTAATTCCTATCTTTATTATAGCATGCATTTAAAAAAAGTATTTATTTATTGCATGTATGTGTATGTGTGATGTATGTGGTGTGTGTGTGTGTGTGTGTGTGTGTGTGTGTGTGTGTAAGCGTGGTGGTCTGAGGTCAACTTGGGTGACTTTCTTTGATTACTTTCCACTGTTCTGATACAGGAACTCTTACTGACCCAGATTCATCAACGGCTGTTGCAGTTGCTAGCAAGCTCTGGGTATCTGCCTGTCCCCGCACCAGTGCTGGGGTTTCAGATGTCTGCTACTGTACTGTCTTTTCTACAAGGATGCTAATTAAGGATCTGACCTCAGGGCCTCATGCTTATAAACAAGCACTTTACCGACTGAGCCCTCTCCCTAGCCCTATAGCATATTTTAAAAATTAGTTTGCTTATTCACTATTAAATATGGGGTTCCCCTTTGGATGTCAGAGGATAACCTTCTGTAGTCCGGGGATCAGTTGTCAGGATTGTACAGCACGTGTTTTGACCCACTGAACTAAATGAAATATGTTTCGTATCTATGTTTTTAAGTATGAAGTTTAAATAAATGGGGAAACACATTCCTTCACTTGAACAGATTTATAGCCTCCGTAAGATTGATTTAAGCATCAAACAAGATCCCATGTGAGAGGCAGTGAGCAAAGTGTCTGGAATATGTAGGTGGCCAGGTCATATTAGCTGTTCCTTCAGGGACAGCCTGGTCTCCTGCTCCACAGAACTCCTTGGAGCCTTGGAAGGAGGGCTGCCATGTCTCTTTCCTTAGGTGGGCTCAAACACACCGTCCTGGAGTACACTTCCTTTATTAGCTTCCTCACTGGCCATCCTTGCCCACCCAGGCATGCCGATCATCCCCAGAGCTTATCCCCAGTGTTTGGCTGGACCACAGACGCTCCTGCTGTCTGTGTGTCAGTCCAGACCTTTGTGACTAAACAAAGGCAGTCGTTCAGATATGCGGCTGCCTGGGCATCAGATGCTCCCCTAGACTTACTGATGCACATTCTCCACCCAGCTGGAGGGAGGGAGGGAGGGAGGGAGGCCCCAGGGTTCTTGGCATGCTGACCTCCAACAACTTAGAATCTTGTTCAGCTAGATCCATGCAGGTCTGGCCACATTCTCCACCATGATTGTGGTGGTGGCTGTGGTCTGATGGTTTGTGTCCTCCTAAATTTCACATGGTAATGCTTGAACCCCTAAGTGGACATATCATTAGGTGGGGTTTGTGGGAGATGGCAGGTTGTACAGATGGAGGTCTCGTTAATTAAAGCAGCACATTTATGAGATGCCCAGCAAGCTGCCTTAGACATGAAGACTCAGCAAGAGAGCACTGGCTGTGAGCAGAAATCCACCGTGAACTCAGCACCGACTCCACCCACACCTCAGTCTTGAATGTAAGCCGAGAACCCTGAGACACATTCTGCTCTTTACAAGCCACTGGGTGGCTGGCATTTGGCTGTAGCAGCCTGGGAGTGCCTGTGCGGATCTCCCTCGTGTCTGTTTAACCAGATAGAGGTTCTACCAGATCCAGTCATAGCAAAGATGCATGCACATTATGACAGTGTGTACACTGAGGGTTTGGCCTGGGGTAAGAGGTGGAGCCAGCATTTAAGCACAAATATGCTGGTCTCCTGCAATGGACTGTTAGGGGCAGAGAAAAGGAGATTATACTTGATCAAACAATCCTGGTAGCAACAGTGGACCCACGCAGGCACCAGTGCTCTGGTTTATTTTCTGGTAGAGCAATGGACCTGCAGAAACTAGGCACCTGCTCTACCACTGAGCTCTATCCCCAGCCCTCTTCCCACTCTTAATTGGTACACTGATCTCACGGACTTGCCCAGGCTAGCCTTGAATTTCCTTTCTATCCCTGACAGGGCATCAACTTCTGATCTTCCTGCCTCGGCCTCTTGAGTAGCTGGGGCCACAGTCATGGACCACCAGGCCCAGCTTCAACAGTGTTCTGAAAGGACTATGTTCCGGGGGGGCGTGTTTGAGGACTCTGTCTTGGTGGTGACCCTGGTTGACACATGTGAAGTAGAGAAGGGAGGAGCAGGTGGACTCGTTCTCCTCTTTCACTGGTAGATGGGATGGAAAAGGAAGAGCTCCTGAAGTGGAAGGGAACAGGACTCCCGAGGGAAAAGCTCAAAGGTGGGTGGTGCAGACCAACTCAGGGCGTGGGGCCCATGCGGAGATGGACCACCACAGGCGAGTTGGAAGGAACAGCTGACTAGGTGGACGCCTGGGTGGCTTGGCCCAGGCTGGTGATGCAGCTCAGAGAAGGTGGCTGTGAGGGACCCAGAGATGAAGGCAAACTTGCTAGGCGACACACAGGGACCCGGGGGAAGGTGGAGGGAACAGTGTTAACGGTGTTAACAGGTTCTGACCTGTTATTTTAGGTAGACGGATGACTCTTTGTAGACCTCAGGATAACAACAAATGTTTCCTGCTCATGCTGAGTTTGAAGGACCGCTACAAGGTATGTCCAGCCTTTTAACAGTGTGCCATGACCTTGTCATCTGCAAAGTTGATGTTTGAGAGCCACACAATCCAGTTACAGAAAAAGATTGCAAAAACAAAGCAAAACAAAATAAAAACTCATAAGATTTTAAGTAAGTTTATGATTTCGTGCTTGGCCATATTCGTAAGGGGTCTGCGGATTGGACACACCTGCCAGAATTTCATGAGGTGTCATTTAGGTAATTGTGAGGACTGAAGGATGCATTTCTAAGTGAGGTCAGGACCGGATACATGTGTGCACACAGATAGATGCATTGCTCTCACATGTGCATTGATTACCTTGAAGTAGTTTAAAATGTGGGACCTCAACCTGTACAACTTGGCCACCTTCCACAAACCCCACTGAATAATATGTTCACTTAGGGGCACAGCTATGACATTGGTGCACTTTTATCTTGGGGGTAATCAACAGCTACCTAATTGGACTAAAAGCCCACTCAATGGGAGGAAACTCAAGTGTGGTACTGTAAACAAAACCAAACACATGGCTAGAGAGGTCATAGATCTTAGAGCGAACCCCAAGACTGTCACCATTGCCATAGAATCATGAGCAGGGTCCCAGGAGCTTGTAGGACTCTATTTCCATATGGTCCTGCACCTCCTCCCCGGCCCTTACACTCTTTCTGCCCCCTCGTCCATGATGGTCCCTGAGCCCTGGGCGAATGAAGTTTATAGGAGCCTATGCTTTGGCCATTTGTGACCTCTTGTGTTCCTGGCCCTCAGCTGCATGAGGGAGCTCCAATGATGAGAATCGAGAGATTCATTACTGTTCTTCTTCATTACCCCTGTTCTGTGTTCTGTGAGCCTTGGGTGTAAAGGTCTCATTGTAGATGTGTCACTTAGGCCTGCGCAATTCATAGCCAATGTCTGTGTGTGACCAGTTGTGGAACTCTGTAATAATCTCCATCTGATGCAAAAGAAGCTTCCTTGGTGAGTGGTGATTGGGATATGTGTCTGTAATATAAGGATCCATATTTTGTACTTTGGGGGTGGCTGAGAGATCTGCTCTGGCAGGGCACAGGTTGGCAGCACCAACTTGTACAGGTATAGACTGAAGAGTTCATTACATGGATTGAACTTCACAGAAGGAACGTGGAAAACTCTCAGGAGGGATCACCGTCAGCGGGTGGGAGGCTCACACAGTACAGCGAGTGCACTGTGCCAAGATTCTGCAGATCACAACTACAAAACCAGGGTGTGGGCAGCGCGGGTGACGCGGAAGCCGTGACGGCAGAGGAGGGATTTCACAGGGGTCCGGTGGACAGGGACAAGCGGAGTACGTGCTGTGGCTCCAGGTTGCACCTGGAAGACAGGGGTTGCAGAAGAGTCTGCTCATGCCCAGGACTAGGGAGACACATGAATTCACATATGCAGGACTAGGGGAGACACATGGATGCACATGCCCAGGACTGGGGAACCTGCATGAAGGACATGGCAGGTCGTGGGGTGCGGCTTTGCTGGTACCCCACATAGACAGGAGCTAGACTGTCCTCACGGAGTGCTCTTCCCTTTGCTGCAGAAAATCCCAGACAGAAGTCCCTGCTGCCCAGCCTTGCCAGGAAGGGAATCCAGGAAGCTGATGTCCAGTCTGGCTGAGCTGACACTCAGGAAAAGGACCCAAATCCGAGCTGCTCAGCGCACCCAACCGCCTTCTTAGCTTAAGTTCCAGATGAAGACAAATGCCAGGTGATGCGCGGTTCAGACGATGAACCTCTGTCTTGGGGAGAGAGCACGTGGCACGCTTCGGTGGCAGAACGCCTGGGCTGTGTCACCTCAACTCTCCTGCTGGCTCTCTTTCCTCTTTGGGTCTCAGTTTCCTTCCTGTTGGTATGACGAAATACTCCAACAGAAACGACTTACAGGACAAAGGGTTCACTTTAGTCTGCAGTTCAAGGCGGCAGCGCATCAAGGCAGGGAAGCCGCAGCTGCAGGACTTGGGGGAGCTGGTCTCAGTGCTTCTGAGATGAAAGTGCAGAGGTGTGGATGCCTGCTTGCTAGTTCTCTGCCCCCGTTCTCCGTTCTCCATTTTATTCAGTGCAGGACCCCACGCCCAGGGAATGGTCCTGCCTATAGCTGAGAGGTATCATCTCATGTCAATTAATGTAATCAAGACACTTCTACAGGCATGTTGAGAGCCCCGTTTCCCAGTGATTACAGAGTCTGTCAAGCTGAAAGTTAATACTAATTATCACATTGAGCCAAGGCAATGCCCCTGTGGTATCCTATTGTGCAAACAAGCAGGCGTTATCAATGTCCCTTTTTAGGAGGAAAGAACGGAGCTGGGAATATTTAAATGGGTTAGTGATGCAGGCAGAATATCTCCCAGCTCAAAAGACGTCTTAGTCCTCAAATCCTGTGACAGTGCGAACCTGTCAGGGTAGATAGAGGTAAATGGAGTGAAGGCCACCTATCAGCAGTCCACAGCATTATATTGATTGCAGTATCCAGCAGGGTCTGATAGTGGATGGTGTGATACAGACCAAAGATTGGAGACGTGAGCTTGAACCTATTGGGGTCAGGGAGTCAAGTCCTCTGTGTCTCTCTTACCTACCTACTAACTCTCTGGGAAGATTTTTAAATTACAAGGTATATTCATTTACTAATCAACACATTCCAGGGATGCTTATATCTAGAAACTGTCCACTATTATGTGGTAAAAGTTATGAGATGATCTATAATGTGTTTGGTGAAATTACTTGCTAGTCAAAAGTTTGATGTTCGGAGATGAAAATAGTAATTATCCTCCTGTGAAAATTACATATTGAACACATTCACCAAATTGAGGGTATTCTGTGTAATGTAACTGTGATAATTAATGAAAAGAAAGTATATTTTTAAGATGACAAAGCAAACTCAGTGCAACTCTTTTATGCGAGTTGAAGGCAGTGAATTAGTGTGATAATTTCTGTGACCTGCAGAGGGCACTCCAAGATAGATTTTGGGAGGATTTGCTATTGATTTTAAGTTGTGTCAACAAGCGACACATTTATTCATTAAAATTAGCTAAGGTTTCTTACAAACAAAGGAATGAATGAATCCAAGAAGTTTCTGCTAACACACACAATGGAAGGCACAGCAGGGGTTCAGCTCCCCCACCCCAGGGCTCTCTGCAAATATTCAGTGACTCTTCAGGTAGAAAAATCTAGATACTTTAGGAAGAAACAGGTATAACATTTTTCTTGGTTGTTGGCTGAACTTTTTGAAGCAGGTCGCCTTCCATCCAGACAAGGGACATTTGGGGTACTGGGATGAATTCCAAATAATTGGTTTAAGTCATTTATGATTTCACTTGAAAGAGGTGTTCGTTTCTTGCTGCTGTGTGTATGACACCAAACCACTGTGCTCGGCTGAATAGACAGACTCAACAGTGAAGCGAGAATCCACCTTCAGATGGTTGCTTTAATTTATTTACATCCAAGGAAGCTATGGTTTCCTGAAGCATCCAGACAAGAACTCACTGTCTCAAGGGTTGTAAGGAAGTTTGGTTATGGTCACAGGATCTTCAGGAACTTGGCTGTCCAAAGGAACTGCGTAGGGCTGAGCACAGCGTTTTGTTTCCCAGCTGTTCTTTTCACTAGGCCAGTACTAAATATGATCTATCAAGAAAACACATAAACTTACCTAAAAGTGTCTTTGATTAGATGGATGAATTTTAAATATCTGCTTTCAGCGTAAATGCGTCCACTGGCATCTAGTCAGGCCATCCAGTGGCTGTATGTATGTCATGCTCTCCCTCACCCAGTAGCGCTCAGTCTCAAATAGCTCTCAATCTAATCTGGCCCAACTCATTTCTCACCTCCCCTTTGGGCCCTTTGGGTACAAACACCTGAATGAATAAGACTCAGCATGTATGACAGAGTACATAGGGTTCCGTGAGGGGAGAGGGGAAGGACTGGATGGGGGAAGGTGTCTAGATTTGAGTGGGAAATGTATGAAATTTAAAAAGCTCAATAAAAAACTGCCTCAAAATAAATAAATACCTGCTTTCTTGAAGAAGTGGAAATGGTCTAAGATACAACATTCTATTGAAATTGTCAAATAAGTTGAATTTCATTTAGAGTGACAAAGCCTTCACGTTATTGTGGTAAATCTGCCTCCAAACTACTGAATAGAAGCGCTGCAGTTTTTAATGGCATTTGATGACACACAGAGGTCACTGGAGACTCTTAAGGGATAAACACCTACTGGGTATAAAATACCTGGTCAGAAGTCACACCCAGCATCTCCTGGAGCACATTGGAGAGGGAGAAAACTGTCTTTCCTATCTAAACTTTTTAAATTTTAGGCTTATTAAAGCATATGTCTGTGGCTTGATGTTACAAGTGATGTCCTGGTGTTCTTGGAAGCAGGTGCAAACCTCGAAGCAGCTTAGTGCTGTAAAATGTCAGAGTGGGAATCTGGCTCTGCTCATGTGGTCCAGACAGCTCATGCACTGTCCTTGAGGTGGTGAAACTAGGTCTGTAGACCAGGTCTGACCTTTGCTGGCCACCTCTCTCCTCTGACCCTGTCGCCCTCACATTTACCACTGTGTGTTCCTGAACCATGTGATTCCACAGCCCAAAGCCCACCCACCCCCAATGAAGTAAAGGCAGAGACAAGCAGGCCTGACAAAGTTGAGGGGGACCAGCATATGCATAGTTTTAGAAAATGGAAGCAGATGATAAATATAGGCACAAAACAGACCCCGAGGAGGAGCAGAAATTGTTACAAGCATTAATGATCACAACGTGTGCCAAGAAAGAAAGCATGAATCTGTGAAATGGGTATAAACTGTGTCTGCTCAAAGTCTTGCTAATAAATGATTTGTGTAAAACACTTTCGACAGTGTTTGACACATACCAAGCCCTACACATGTGTGCTAATATCCCCAATGTCAGCAGTCCTCCCTTCCTGGTCATTTTCTTCTCTGTCCAGGACCATCTGATCGGGCTCACTGATGCATGGGATGGAAGGGACCCAAGGCACGATGTGCCCAGGCTCATCTGTTACCATTTCTCCGTCATTACAATTGGTCCCCATGGATGTCAGTACCTCCCGTGATTGCAGCTGACCAGTATCCTGGTAGGAATTAAGGGGGTGGATTTTATGCCCTAAGAGCTGCATCAGAGCGCAGACTTCCTGTCAGTCACTTCTCCCTGGTTACGGGTGACTCGGGCAGGAGCATGTGTGGTCACATGTCAGTGTTAGTGTTTTTGTCTCTCCTCTCTTATGTGTCTGCTTCCTGAAGGTGACCCGGTGTGAACTCTGATTTGTTGAAATGAGCTTGTTCTGTGTCTCCTGAGTCCTCGGGCGCTGGCTTCCGCCAGGTCAGATGGTCAGGTTACAGAATAGCCACAAACCACGGCCAAACAGAAAAAACATCTCTCAAACTTTCAGGAATATCTTATGTGTCTGCCTGTACAGTCTGGTCTTAGAAAATATCCCCAACTTCATTTTAAGAGCATTTTTACATTTTGGTTGTTAGCCTTAGCCTTTAACAGCTGTGCCATCCCGCCAGCCCTTTAAGAGCGTTTTTATTTAACCATAATTTGATATTAAATTTTGCTGAGTACCATGTTAACATCAATTAGAATTTATATACATTAAAGTCAATATGTGATCGATCAGTTAATGTATGTTACTGAGATTTTACATCTTATTTTTTTAATATTTTATTTATTATTTTTATTTTATGTGTATGAGTGTATTGTCTGCATGTATGTGAGTGCACCCGTGTTGTGCAATGCCACAGAGTTCAGAAGAGGGCTTTGGATTTCCCTGGAACTGGAGTTAGGGACGGTTTGTAGCCACCATGTGGGTGCTGGGACTAGAACCTGGGTCCTCTGTGAGAGCAGTCAGTGCTCTTAACCACTGAGCCATCTCTCCAGCCCCCCATGAACCTTATTTATGTTTAACAATATATGAAGCACAGCTTAATTCATTTTGTTTGTACACCACAGATTATATGCAGTTATTAGGAGGAGATTGTTTTGGCTGTTGCTCTGTGTGTGTGTGTGTGTTTCTGTGACAGGTTTTTGTATCATTGTTTTGTTGGTTTCATGAAAAGCAATGTGACATGGTATCATTTTCCCCTGTTTCTGCAAAGTCCAGCTTGGCTGGTGTCAGAATTCATGATTTGTGAGAAATGTGCGTCTGTCCTCCCTTCCTCTTCCCCTGATACCTTCACAAATTGTTGAGAGACTCATTTGGAGACCTCTGCTGCTCCTCTTTGTGAGCAGGGACCACAGAATAGAGCTGTTTACAACTTAATTTATCCTAGGCAGATAAAAGAAGTAGAATCTGCTTTCAGTACACTGCAAATCATTTCTGCTGCGCTCATGGCTTCTATTTTATCCTCTGTTATTTTCTCAAGCCCTGGTGGGTTTTCCCAGTATATTATCAGGCTGGCTGTAAATACTCAGCCATCAACATTGTGGGTTTCTGTTTTGAAATTGTTTTGTTACTCTAATTTTCCTTCCTCATGTGCTCACTCAGTTTTAATCTTCACTCTCTCCTGACTTTGAACAAGGGACATAAACAGATGCTTTCTTTAAAAAACTATTTTGTGTGTGTGTGTGTGTGTGTGTGTGTGTATGTGTGTGTGTGTGTGCCATACATGTGGCATATGCATTTGTTCATATGTGGGTGTGTGCATGTGTCTATGGGAAGGCTGGTGGCTGACATCCTGAATCTTTTCTCAATCACTCTACAGCTTATTTTTTGAGGCAGGGTTTTCCAGTGAACCTGAAGGTCACCAGTCCAGGTAGACTAGCCAATGAGCCTGGGCTTCAGGAATCCACCTGTTTCCACATATCTCACCCCATCACTGGGTTTAACAGCATGCATCACCATGCCTGGCTTTTCACTTGGTTCTGGGGATCTGGTCTGAAGGCTTCATCTTGTACCACAGGCATGTTACTGACTGAACCATCCCTCCCATCCCCCTCGGATCCTCTCTAAGGGTGATGTAGGGATGGAATGTGAGACAGCCTGACTGGAGTCAGCGGAAGTTTGAATTCTGGTATGTTGGCTGGGAGCACTTTCTCGGGATGATTCCTACCTTTCTTTCTGTGGAGTATATATATCATATTTTCTGTTCAATATCTCCAGCCATGAGGAAGGCTGACAGAGACCAGGGATGCGATGGGATGGGATGAAGCAGGTGTCTATGGATTTACTGGCACTTGGCTCCCACGCCTGTTGATCAGGGTAAAGACCACATGAAACTTTTTGTCTCCTGTTACTCTTCCCATTGGCTTTTCCCAAGGACAGAGCAAGTGTGAGCTTGTTCCTAGAGCCCAGCTTGCAGTCCTGGTCAAGAGAGTAACAATGGTCCATCTTGCTCCAGAAGCTGCCCCAGGCACTGTGGTTTCAACAACTCTGGTACCAGCTGTTTGAGCAGCTCTTCAGGCTGTACGGGATTTGGGCAAACTCATGTCTGTTTCTCTCTCTCTCTCTCTCTCTCTCTCTCTCTCTCTCTCTCTCTCCCCCCTCCTCCTTCTTTTGACCTCATTTCCACTTGTGGAGGTGGAGCTCATTAACATTTCCATCTTCAAACTAACCTCTGAGCTATTCTGTGTAAGAAGAATGGGGCTGTCTTATCCTAGTGGGGAAGGTAGTCCCATGTGGAGTTTGAAGAAGAAAAGTTGTGAGTTAGCATTCAGGAGTAGGAACATTTTGACAAACAGGGTGGATTATCCGGCATAGATTAAGGTTTAAGAATATTTGAGGTAACAGTCTGAACAAGTTAGTCTTGACACTAGTGCATGGAATAATCAAGGTTTGCTCTATGATGGGTGGTAACACAGAGAAATGAAAGGTAATGTGCTTATCTTGAATTTTCACTTTCCCACAAAGGGTAACACAAGCCTCAACAGGCTCAAAACACAGGTGCAGTAGGTGTCGAAATTATGAATGATGTAGAGAGGGAGGTGAGGACTGTGAGCTGAGAACTGCTCAGGCCTGAGTCGGGGCGGGATAATTCTCACTGGTATTATGACTGTTATCGCACAGGACAGCCATGCAGAGGCTTGAAGATGTTCACGACAAGAGAAACTGTAGGCCGAGAATGCTGGCTGCGAGGAGATGGCCTCCATGCAACGCTGTAGGAGCCTGGAAGCCAGAGGACAGGGCAGAGAACACCCAAGGGCCACCCCGAAGGGACTACCTCCAGAGCGGCTGGTACTTTACTGCAAATTGCAGGCATATCCTGTAGACAGCCTGAGAAGATCACATCCTACACAGAGCCAGAGACAAGGTGGTGGAGCTGCACACACCAGTTGGACTGCAGAGTGTGGAGTCTTGGGCCACATCTCTCTGGAAGCCCTTTGCCTCTAAATAACTCTGGTTCTAGATGAAGCACAGCTAGGGTCAAGGGCAAGGGTTTCTAGAACTATGTCTAAGCACTGAGGACCAGAAGTCCCTGTGGATGCACCAACTTCTAGGTTCTCTGCCCCCTTCCACTGTGTCTGAGTGTTGGGACTTTTCTAAATTGACTTTCACACCAGAGAAACTCAGAATGTAAGAATTAAGCTTTTTCATAGAAATAGTGTCCCAAATCAGAGACTTTAATCTCTTACGATTCCAAAATTTTCACCTTCCCAGTGCGTTCATGAGATCGTTGCCCTGTCATGATACGTCTCTGTTAGGTTAGGAGAGATGACACTTGTGAAATCTAGGAATCAATTTAGTAAGTAATGAAAGTCATTTTAATATATTTTCCCTTACCTGTAAACTATATAATTTTCTAATATTGCCTTTTTAGACACATTTTCTTTAAAAAAGTATCCAATCTAGAGGATGTATCTGTCAGTGTTATAATGATTCATCTATTAATATATTGCTACAAATAGAAAAAGTAGAAATACACCAAATCCAATTTACCAATCCAAAATACCAGTAACCCAGCTTCACAATGTGTGTATTAGTATGAATATTATCTGTCTTCTCCACACGGAGGTACTGTAAAAGGGTCATTTGGACGCCATTTCCCCTGACAGAGACCTCAGGAGACATACAAAGGAGCTGTGAAGACGTCTTGACTTCTTATTTTTAAACGTAATGAAAACCCCTCCACTCATTTAAACCGAGAATTAGGGAGAGCGTTTTTACTTTTCTTCAGTCCATAGGAAATTGAATATCTCTATCTACCGGGTGCCATGACCCTTTTTCTTTTTGGATAGAAGGTGCGGCAGGTAACTTTTCACGGTGGGGACATTAGAGAGTTTAGCTGTTTACGAAGTCCAGCGCGCTCCACTTACTGACTTTAACACTTGCACATTGCCGACCTGCCCGCCACCACCCAAACCTGTTTTTGAAGCTGATGAATCCTGTGGTCACACAACCTGTCACATCAGTTTATGAAGACACTCGGTGTAATGAGAACTGACCCACTGGAGTACATCAAGTTCTGGAAAGGTTTATTGTGGCAGACACTGGTAGAATGTGTGGTTTTCCCATTGGATGTCACTAATTAGAGCTGTGCAGGTCAAGTTTCATGTCCATGAGGAAAGACTGGAGCTGGCATAATGATGAAATAAGAGCAGAGTTTGAATAAATCCAGTGCATCATGAATCAACACAAACACAACGTGTGCCCACACCCTGCTATTCTCTGCTCTGCCTCTCCTTAGGAGTGAGGATGGACCCGAGGCGGACAGGCCATTGTGGGTACTGCAGGCGGTAAGGATGACCCTGTGGTGAAGAACTTCACCCCACTCACTGGTGGCAGGCAGCCTGCTGGAATGCACCTCCTGGAGGTGTTAAAAACCCTTTCAGGAGTATGTCCTGAGTGACAGACCAGCAGACAGGATTGGAAGTGCCCTGTGCAGCTTTGACATGGAAGGAAGGCAGGCCTGCAGCATGACTTTGGTGAGGGCAGGATTCCAGGGCCTCGGAGTCCAGAGAGAATATTTAAGGAGAGAGGACCCCCATTCCCTGAGTCCTGCCAGCTGGCCCTATGCTGCTATAACACCACCACCCCTCTAGCGATTGACAGAGCTCCATGTGAGAGTGGAGAGCTTCCTGGAAGGCTCTAGAGTTTATAAGGGATGATGAAATGGTGAAAAGCAGGCAGGAAGCCGTGGCTGCTTTGCAGGACACTCTGGGAGACCCCACACCCTGCCCCCTCACTAGGTCAGACAGGCCTGGGCACTCTGGGCTTGGTTTGCTTTGTGCCTTTTTCTCCCACCAACATAAGCCGGGGAGGGTTCGCAGGGCTCTCTATGGGGCGTCACCAGCAGCAAGACAGATGAACAGATCAAGGGAAAACCATTAATGGAAAACCATTAACACAATGACAGAGACATGTCCAGCTGGTTTTAGACAGACACAAGATGAAACGAAGGATTGTCCTTCCACCACATGGTGCTAAAGCAATTTAGGTTTGCATAGATGAAAATATTGCTTGAATAAACAAATTGATGAATAAATACTACAGAATCCAAATCTTTAAAAGATACTTTATTATTTTTATTTTATGTGTATGAGTGTATTGCCTGCATGTATGTGAGTGCACCTGTGTCGTGCA
>NW_008339846.1:258187-265644 GCF_000622305.1 Nannospalax galili | reverse complement strand
CTGTGTCGTGCAATGCTGCAGAGGTCAGAAGAGGGTTTCGGATTCCCCTGGAACTGGAGTTAAGGATGGTTTGTAGCTGCCATGTGGGTGCTGGGAATCAAACCCGGGTCCTTTGCAGGAGCAGTCAGTGCTCTTAAGTGCTGAGTCATCTCTCCAGCAATCCAAATCTTATATCTTAAACAGAAGTAATTCAATATGAGTGACAAATTTATATGCAAAATATAAAACAGGAGAAAATATTCTGGACTCAGAGTCAGGGGAATAATCCTTAGATGAGGCGGTCCCCCACCCATCCTCTCTCAGGCTTATTCAACTGGTTCTAACTCTGTAGCCCAGGCTGACCTAGACAGAGTCCACCATGTAGACAAGGTTGGCTTCAAACATCTTCCTGCCTCAGCCTCCTATGTGCTGTGTGCTGGGATTACAGAATGAGCTACCGTGGTCCTTGTTGGAAACATCTCTTTTAAGCACCAGGAGTGGGGAATTAGGGAATGAGTTAAAGAAAACAATAAAAGGCACTGAAATGAAAATCTTTGCATAAACTTTTTCTAAGAAAGGAAGCAGCTTAGTGAGCATCTAGCATCTGCCAGACAAATATCTCTAAGCAAAGACAGGAGGGCTCAAGAAAGGATGAAGGAACTGAGTTTGCCCCCAAGTGTAAGTGATGGTTGAAACCCTTCCAGGAAGGGGTCTGCCTTGGAGAAAGGAAGCCACACGGAGTTAGATGGGAAAAGGGATTTGAGCAAAACAGTTGAAAAGAGGAAGAATTCTCAAGTAGAAATATCTCTCTCCTCTCTCTCTCTCTTCTCTCTCTCTCTCTCTCTCTCTCTCTCTCTCTCTCTCTCTCCTTTCATTGCCAGGGATTGAGCCAAGGGCACTGCACATGCTAACCGAGTGCTTTTCCACTGAGCTACAGTCCTAGATATCTTTTTTTTTTTTAACTTCCTAGTTTGAGACAGGCTCTCACTAAGTTCTCCACCCTGTAATCCTCCTACCTCAGCTTTCTGATCAGATGGAATTAAAGACCTGTGATGGTTTGAATGGTTGGGGGATAAAGAGTAATCCCCCATAGGCTCTAAGTATTTGGACATTTTGTCTCCAGTTGGTGGTGCTGTTTTGGGAGGGCTTAGAAGCTGTGGTCATCCTGGAGGAAGCACATCACTGGGGGCGGGCTTAGAGAGTTCTTAAGCCTTGTTGGTTTTCCGGTCTCTCTTTCTGCTTCCTGTACCTGCTTGAAGATGTGAGTGCTTGGCTTTCTGCTCCAGCCACCTCTGCCGCCATGCCCCCTCCCCTGTTATGAACTCTAATCCCTCTGGGGACTAATCATAAGCCAAATAAGCTCCTTTCTTTATAAGTTCTCTTAGTCACAGTGTTTTATCACAGTAACAGAAAAGTAATTAATACAAGGCCCAACTTAATAAGCATTATTTTTTTCCAGCATTTAGTTTACTATTTTTAATTGTGTGTGTGTCTACATGTGGGTATGTGCATATGAGTGTGGAAACCTGTGGAGATCAGAGACATTGGGTCTCCCTTGAGCTACAATCACAGGCAGTTGTGAGCCACCTGGCGTGGATGCTGGGATCAAACTCAAGTCCTCTGAAAGAGCAGTAAGTGCTCCTAACCACTGAGCAATCTTTCTATCCCCAATAACTCAAGTTCTTAGAGGAGAGATTCAAAAAGAAAATAAGGAAAGTCAAGAGTAAAATTCACTGCCATTTCACCAAGACAAAACTAGGTACACACTCACAGAAGGGTGACGGATGCTGACTAGTCAGTACCCACAGTGTTTGGAGAAGCTGGGAGATAAGGAGTAATTAAATTAAGGAACCATGAACAGGACTGAAGTCACCTATACTACCCATAATGGGCAGACAGTCTAGTTTCATGCTTCCCTGTATGTAATACCCATGCCCCAAATTACATAATTACATACAATAAGAAAATACTTTAGATCAAACTATATATACATATATATGTATATGTATGTATACACACATAAGAAAATAATTTAGATATTTATATTATTGTATTATAATATATAATATAATTACATACAATAAGAAAATCATTTAGATTGTTACATAAAGGTATATGTGTATATATATACACACAAAAAATAATTTATTTATAATATATATAATATAATTATTATATATAATTATATTTTTATATATAATTACATACAGTAAGAAATAATTTAGATCAAACTGTATATAGGTATATGTGTGTACACACGCACACGCACGCACGCACACACTTTTACTTTTTGTGCACTTATCTACCACCATTAAAAAATTCTTATATTTTCATTTTCATGGCTCATTCTAATAAGTGGTGGGTTGTGCATTGTTTCTGGAGTGGAATTTGGGCTCATCTGAATTTATGATATGAAATCAGTTGGCTACCAGCCTGTAGAAGGAGCAGACATGTCTTTATGCTTTCTGTGTGCCCACATGAGGTAAGTCAAGTTCTTAGATACTGTAGCATGGGGGATCAACAATGCCTGACTCAGTAATTGCAAGGCTCGTGTTGGAGCACAAAGTCCTTGACTTCCAGCACAGTGCTGTGCCTGGGTATTTATGTCTCATGGTATCTTACCTTATTATCGCATTATTCCTGGATCATTGAAAATCACTGTGGCTGATTAGTAAATGTCACCCACATCATTGTCAGCAACAGCAACACCACTTCCACCCCCACCATCATCACCATCATCACCATCGCCACCATTGTCACCATCGTCACCATCATCACCACCTCCACCTTCATCACCATCAACATCATCACAGTCAGCTCCTCCCTCCTTCCTCCCTCCCTCCTTTTCTTCCTCCCTCCCTCCCTTCCTCCTTCTCTTCCTTCCTTCCTCCCTTCCTTCCTCTTTCTTATCTCCCCCTCTTCTCTCTTCCTCCCTCTCTTTCTCTTCCCTTCTCACTCCTCCTCCTCCTTCATGTATTAATGTTTTCTCTAAAGTATGTATTTCCTTACCTCTTCTATATTAAAATGTTTGCTTTACTACCTCCATTGATGCACAACCATAAATACACCATTTCCCTCTCTATGTCTCACTATGAAAAAAATTTCCTCAGGAATACAAAAAACGGAGTAAAGAAATGCAAAGAAGATTCATTGAGTCACATATGGTTGATAGCCTCAAACTGCATTAGAAAGGAAGATACTTCAGAAAATCCAGGGAAGCCTAGCAAAAGGCAAATACTTAGACAAATTATAAACGTTACTTAGTTGTGCGTCATTTAGGGATCGAGTTAGAACCAAGGCCTCTGGGGTACTTGGAATGCAGTTATAGCTCTCCAATTTTTCTGCCCTAGAGCAATCTTCATATGCAAATGGCTTTTCTACTATTCAATGTATTTTTCACAAATATCTTCCAGTTGACTCGCCTATAAAAATTGATTCCTCGTCTCTTATCAAATAAAAGCTCTTCAGTTTCCCCTCAATGAAAACTGCCTGGGGTTATGCTGGGCACTGGATTCCAGAAAGGACTTGGCTTATTCACATCGGATGTGCTCTCGTGTTCATAACTGGTCATGTTTAGGGTCAGTCTTTTAATATTGGCTGCTACTTTTCACTGTTCACCATATAAAACAAACCAAAACCCCACGTCTAACTATTACCTCAACAACTGATTTCCACATTCACCTCCTCTCAGGAAAGAGCCGAAGCTAAGAAGCAGCCACCCCCACACCCGCTACCGAAAGCTCAACCATCGCCAGTCTCTGCAGACCTCTGCACCTGCTCACCAGTCAGGGAGGGACTCAGGGATGTTTCTGGAGATTCTCTGCTGAAGTCTCTTCTAGGTTGCATGTTTATGAAACATCTTCAGAGATGAAACGCTAGAGATGTATCCCCAATAATTCATAGAGAATGTTCCATACTGCAGTTAGACACAAGTTCTAGTAGTGGGGAGGAGCTCCATTTTCTGGGCCATGCATGCACACTTTCCCTGTGTTATCCCTCCTCAGTTAGTGGTGAAATTATCTGGATGAACTGGTAGTTTCCCAATTACCATTTTCACACAAATATTTAATAGTGAATGTTTGAAGAGCAGACTAAGATAAAAACACTCAATAGTAGCTTTCCTAATATTATTATGTCTCAACTATATGTATTACACAGTGTACTTTGACCCTCTGACCTTAAACGAACAACTCTTTGCTGTGTGTGACCTTACACAGATGTTCAGTTTAAAGCAAAGTTTGTCGTCTAATCTCTCTGGAACCATTATTCATTCCGATGAGATGAAACTCTTTCTAAGAGACCCTGACAGGAGCTGGTGGTGAAAATCTAGAAGATTGACATGTTATTATGCTATGTAATATAAATATTTCAAGTTTTACAGTCAAACTAAATCAACAGACACCTGACTGCAGGTTTAGTGTGACTGGTTCTGTAATTAACCTACGTACAATCCATCACTTTTGAGGGTGTTCAGAGTATAATCCAAGAAATCCAAAGGTCATACCATAAGCTGAGAAATTAAAGGCAATTGAAACAGCGACAGAGATGGTGATGTATAGACTGTGAGGTAACTCCATATTCCCATTAATATACAGGATTTGAAACTGATATTTTTGCTTTCGGGTTTATGTTTTAACGTGTTTACAGCTGTAGATGAAATACTATAAATGTCAAGTAACTCCTGGTACCCTTTTCAGAAGAAAACATTGGTTAAAGGAGCTTTTTTTAAAATTGGAAGATGGGTTAGCTTCCATAGACGGGAGGGTTATTGGGATTAGATGTCATGTGACACTTAGGAAGGACTGCATGCTACCTGATCTCACAGTATTTGAAAGGAATTACAGAATGGGAGAAAACAGGCCAAGGCTTCAGTAACAACAAGTGGCTGTGTGGGTGATAACATGTCCATATCCCTAGTTTGTTAGGTTTTCTGTCATTTCAGTTAATGTTGGGGCTGATTCACTATGTGTCCTTTGAGTCCACCACTAGACTGCAGCAAGATTTCTGCCAGTGTCTCTAAGACGACACACAGCTCCGAGTTCTCCACTAACTTTCCTCACGGAAGCTCAGTGACTTACAACTTTTGTTCTTGTGGGTGGCAGGGGCATTTTTCAGGTGTTACAACCAGATCCCAGCAGGCCTCAGTTTAGAGTGTCTCGCATCGGGTGGAAGTGAATGAACAGCCGTACATGTGCTCAGATGCAGTGTCAGACGGTAGAAAATTAGCTGTCATAACAAGCCCGTAAAGTCTTAACACACTATTTATCTTGCTCAGCTTATAAACTGCGTAAAGTGTGGTGAGACGGGGAAGCCTGCTCGCTCTGGAGGCTGGGTGATCTAGTGCTAAGGAGGAGCACAGAGAGTGCTTCTTCACCCAAGTCTGTCCTTTGGTTTGCCAGCTGAACTCAAACAGCCCGTCTACTTCGTTCCCTCTCAATTATTTTTCTATTAAGAATCATTTTAAAAGTTTTTCTATATTTTCCTTTACAGCCCCAAATCTGAAAATAATATGTAGTTCAGATGAAGGGTTATTGTAGTAGAAAGTGAGACCATGCACAAAACCTTTTTATGGAATGGTTTATAAAGAAAGTGATTGACGGGTCAGGGATGTAAAACGCCTCTCTGAATGTTAAGCGTAACTTATAAAACACCAGAAAAATGCCCTCGCCTGTCTCACGTGACGGTGGCCGTGGCACCTTCCCACTGCTGGCACAGCTATCTCATCGTTGCTTTCTGTCAATGCAGAATTTCTAGGTCAGGAGTCATGCACATGATGGCTTGTATTCATTCTAGGGGTCAAAAATCCAAACTGTCCTTTCATGTAGGATGTGTACACGTTCCTCTTCATGGTGCGATGTGGCCATCACCTGACTATTGAGACCCACTGGGATATGGGGGGCAAACGCAAGACTTCTGTTTACACATAATTGGATAAAAAAATCAACTCCTATGTAAGCATTATTGGTACGTCTTGTATGGACTGACATGTGACTCCAGGTCAGAGGCTGATCAGTTATTGATCGTACGCAGCTATCCCAAGGGTGGCAGGGTTATCTCAAGAGGAGTCACTGGCTGCTTTTGTTGCCCTGAATTCAGTGTTAGGACACAGTGTGTCCCAGGTATGGCTGCACACAAGACAAGTTCATATCCAGCCATCCTACAAAAACTTGAAGATACTCCTGAGAAAATTTGCAAACAAAAGCTTACAAGAAAATTTCCCGTGAACCATTTACCAACCACATTGCAACATGATGATGGCCCGTATGGGCATCCAGAAGATGGTTCCACGTAACTTCAGGTTATCCAGCACATCCTGTCATCTTCCCAGCACCACCACTGTTTTACGCCCTGTGACTCTTGTACTTGAATACTGACTGCAGGAGGCCACCCCAGATAGTAGGGCGAGTCCAAACTGAGCAGCTGGACCCAAAAAGCACTAGGGCTAGCTCTCAACCACACATTCCATATATGTAAGTCACTCTACCTGGGGTGGGGCAAAGGCTGACCAAGGGAAAGGACAGGTTTAACTACCTTATCAGTGTCTTTGAACCAACAATGGGTTACAAACTGGGAGCTTTCAGACAAGATTGAAAATAGACGTCTCTGGCTGTGGAGATGGCTCAGCAGTTAGGAATACTGATCTTCCAGAGGATCTGGGTTTGATTCACATCACCTACATGGAGGCTAACAGCCATCCATAACTCCTGTTCCAGGAGAATCCAACTCCCACTTCTGACCTCTGCAGGCATTGCATGACATGGGCGCACTTAACGTACATGCAGGCAGTACACTTATATGCACAAAATAAAAAATAATAAAAATAAATAAAACAGATGTCTCAATAATGTTTTAGATTTAATATTTGCTTTAATAACACAACACTCATCTGTGTAAACCTGTATACAAGCCTCAAAAAATTCCACATCTTATATGTCAGCACTGAAGATGTTCTTCTGATATTTACAGGGTACAATATAATGCTTTGCTTCTTACACACTATTTATGATGTTCAAATCAACTTGGTTATCACATGTACCTTCTTGAGTATTTAAAAACTATTTGATTAATACTTAGTAATAGCATATATTCATAGGATACAGTGGAATATTTCAACACATGTGTACATTATGTGCTGAGAGTGATCGTGCAGACCCAGTGTCTGAGCGTCTGCCGCATTTGACGCAACATGACGTCTTCTAGTTCCACCGGTTTGTTTCAAAGTATGTTATCATTTTTTCATATTTTCTTATACCTAACTTTTTAGTTTTTGAGAACTTCGGGTCTGAGCGGTCACCTCATGTCCCCCTCCCCCACCCCCCAACTCCCTTTCAGTTTCATGACCTCTTATTTAAGTGCGTGCGTGCGTGTGTGTGTGTGTGGTGTGTGTGTGTGTGTGGTGTGTGGTGTGTGTGGTGTGTGTGTGGTGTGTGTGTGTGGTGTGTGTGGTGTATGGGGGGTGTGTGTGGGGTGCGCGTGGC
>NW_008339846.1:254116-257814 GCF_000622305.1 Nannospalax galili | reverse complement strand
TATGTCTGTGTGGTGTGTGTGTGTTGTATGGCGTGGGTGTGTGTGTGGTGTGTGTGTATGTATGTGTGGTGTGTGTGGTATGTGTGTGTGTGGTGTGTGTGTGTGTGTTGTGTGTGGTGTGTGTGTGTGTGTGTGGTGTGTGTGTGTGTGTGTGTGGTGTGTGTGTGTGTGTGTGTATACTACCCACTGAGTCCAGTAAGTCCATTTAGCAGTGCCTGTATGTACAAGTGCTTCGGGTTGACTACTTGGAATTGTATAACCTGTTGGAGAGATTGTCCTTGGGGAAAACGGATTCTCCTTCCCTCAGCATCCATGAATCGCCCGGAGCTCACCTAGAGGTGGGGCCTCGTGACATTTCCCCGTCCACGTCGGCACGTGACCTGGTGTTGTCATTATGCAGGTCTTGCTTAGGCAGACATGCTGTTGTAATTTCACATGCGCAACTTCCCCATCACGTCTGACAGACACTGTCTAGCAGATGTCCTGGTCCTCTGGCTCTTACAGTCTTTCCACCCCTAGTTCATGATGTTCCCTCAGCTTTATCACTTTTAATGGCTGAATAATATTCCGTTGTTCACTTATTTATGTCACATTTAAAAATATTTATTTTATTTTTTGTGTTTGAATGTTTTGCCTGCATGTATGTAAGTATACCCATGTCTATACACCACAGAGGTCACAAGAAGGCATTGGATCCTCTGGAACTGGAGGTACAGACGGTTGTTAGCTGCCATGTGGATGCTGGGAACCCAACCTGAGTCCTCTGCAGGAGTAGCCAGTGCTCTTAACCACTGAGCATCTGTCCAGCACCTGTACCCTATTTTTAACCTGTGCATCTGCTGACTGACATTTAGTCTGATTTCATATCCTTCTGGTCATCAACAGGGTGAACAGTGCAGTGTTGGACATGAGCAAGCGCCTGTCTGCTCAGGAAGATGATCTCATTTCCTGCTGTCATACACTCAGATATGTGAGTCTCAGAAAGATCTTCCTTAATCAGAGGAATCTCTTTCCCACCAGCCCCTAGGCTGCAGCACAGCTTTCACCAATGCCAATCCCAACCTACCTGAAGGTCACGGAGCTCACCTTGGAGGACCTCCCCTCTACTGTACGTGTCACACTTCGCCCTTACAGCCCTGAAATGCCCATGTTCTCTGTAGCACCACACTCCTCTGTTTGACTTTGTCTTAACTTTGGGCTCTTTTCTGCTTGGTGTCTGCATGATACAGACTTTTCCATCTATCTTTTAAAAGTTAAACGTTTTGATTCTGTTGTTTTTCTCTGCATCTTATTTGCCTTTTTAAGCTTTTCTGGTTTAGGGTTCCTTTGAACATGGTTGTACATAAATCTAAATTGTTGACGTTTCCACTGTAGCTGCTCCTCCTTGGGTGCCCTCCTCCTCCTCCTCTTCCTCCTCCTCCGCTAATCCCTCTCTCTGGGTCCCATGTTCTTCCCATCAGGTTCTTCTAGCTAAGACCATTTCACCAGATCCCTCTCTCCCCTTCCTCCTCCTCCCTCCTCCTCCTCCTCCTCCTCCCCCCCCTTGCGCACTCCCCATCCAGTGCACTCCTCCTCGGGGCTCACTCCTCCTCGGGGCACACTCCTCCTTGGGGGGCACTCCTCTTGGGGAGCACTCCTCCTCGGGATGCACTCCCCCTCGGGTGCACTCCTTCCTCTTCGCGGCCTTTGTACGTCTTTCTTTCTGTTCTTCCTTCCTCTTATCGATCCAACTGTGTCCCCTGGGGCTTGAGAGAGGAAAAAGCTTATATTTTACCCTCAGCACCACCCCAAGAGCAAAATGTGGGCCTCCTTTGGCTCTATCCCAGCCTAGGGATTCTCCTATCCCAAGGGGTGATAGGTGTCTGCAGCTTTCAGGAGTAATCTGTGTACATGGACCTGTGGCCCCAAGTCAGGATCTTTGACTTGATTTCGACTCTGACCCAGTGGAAGCCGTAGTTCTGAGTTTCGCTTCTAGCTTGTCACTGGTTTCGCATTATGAATAAAGCAGGACTAAGCACAGATCAGTCTGAGCTTTTGCTTCCTTATGTCTTAGTCCATGGTTCATCACAGAACTGCAGTGTTGCGATCTGTCAGCAAAGTCACATACTTCAGAATTCTCAGCGTAAATTACTGGTTTCTGTTATTTTACCTTTGAAAATATTTATTATTTTTATTTTATGTGTATGAGTGTATTGCCTGCATGTATGTAAGTGCATCTGTGCCATGCAGTGCCTGCAGAGATCAGAAAAGGGCATCAGATTCCCTTGGAACTGGAGTTACCAGTGGTTGTTAGCCATGGTGTGGGTGGTGGGAACTGAACTGAACTAAATTCTGCAAGAGTAGCCAGTGCTCCTAAACATGGAATCATCTCTCCAGCCCCAATTTTTCATTTTAAAGGAATGAAAATGAGATCACCTCACATAATACCATCGGCCTCCAGCACTGTATGTTGTTTCTTTTCCTGGTGCATGCTGGACTTTGTTTAGCTAAGTCAGAATGATGCTTTCTGTCACTCATAGCAATGTGCTGGACATGTGGAGAAAGCCACTGCCCTTTCTGGCTAACAGGAAGAGAATTGGGGTGTCTTAGTCTTCTAAAAATGTGAGAATTCATTTCTGAGTGAGTTTAGATCCTTCAATTTGTAGATACTGTGCCTGGGAAATTTTAATTTTCTTTAACAACGTTTGAGGCCCTTGACTTTAGGCTCAGGATCCAGAATGCACAAAGGTAGAGTACACAGGAATTACTTGTGTTTCATATTGAAGTGAATTTTCTTATCTTTCTAGATCAAAGAGCGTAACAAAGAAAAAGAAAATGGTCATAAAATAAAAGTATTTTGTCTCAAATCATTCCTGATGACCTAAGTGAACATGATAGTGCTCTCAAAAACATGGTTTGTATCATGTTTTATAACATGTTAAATATTGTATATGTCATTTCTCCTTAGACGTTAGTAAAAGTAGACTTTAAAATTAAGATGTGAAAATATTTTCTTCCATGAAATGATTAGCATCTACTCCAGTTTAATGTTTTAAATTCATACCTGGGAAAAGAATAAAGCTGGGATCTTGAAACAAGCTCAACTAAAAGTGTGTCTTTCAGAAAGACAACTAAAACAAAAACAAAATGAAAGTTACTGTTAAAAGACACCAGTGCAGGAAAAAATATATATCTAGTCAAAGTGTATCTGAGAATATTTGTTTTGTTTTACCCAAGCCTTATCTACATATCACATGCTAGTTAAAAGCACCAGGCTGATGGAACTAACATTAGTGGATGTTTAACAGCCACAGTTTGAGGCCTATACTAATGTGCTCAGAGGGACTTAAAGGACAGTTTTTGCCCCTTGCCCTCCAAGGTTGACTAAGTTCCAGGGGACTATGGAACATCTCTCAAAATGTCCTGTAACTGTGGTGAATCACCTGTCCTCTTGTTCAGGGAGGACATGGAGACCCCATGAGATGGACTTGAACCAGTGTCCAGTCTACCAAGAGGACGGTCAACCAGAGGAAACATTTCCTCCATGCTTCCAAGTGAAGCCAGCCATGGTCAAGTAGGACCTTTGACTTATCATCACATAAATGGAACTGGTACAAGAAAGGAGCCAGGGGTTCCTCTCAAGCCCATGTGATCCCTGAGGAACAGATCCTCAAATGACCTTAAGAGTAAAAATAAATTGGTTTATCAGGGCCAACTGT
>NW_008339846.1:206353-253913 GCF_000622305.1 Nannospalax galili | reverse complement strand
ACATAACCCACTATTCTTCTAAAATGATGGCTACTGATTGTAGCCATGCCAACAGCTATCAAAGTGCTTGAAAACAAATCTTGAGTCCATCACTCTCGAGTCCAGCCTTGGAAGACAAAAGAAAAATGAGGAGGAACCCAATAGAAGGATGATTTTGGAAACCCTTTTCAAGAAATCCCAATGGACTCTCCTATGAACATTTGAAAATTGCCCTGTTCTGACTTTTTTCTAGTTCCTTGTCTAGAACTTGTAATGGTAATTACTCTTGCCTTTACTTCTCCTTCACATCTCTTATTCACCAGTCAAAGACTTTCTTTTCCTCCTTGAGATAATAAATATGCAGTCTGGGATTCTATTAGATAGACCCACTGAAGGGGTACTCCAATTGCCTCACCTTGCATCCCTGTTGAGCATGGAAGAAGCCAGAGTGGTCTGTGTCCCAATTCCCTTTTGGCAATTTGGGTAACCCTTCAGAGGATGGTGTGATAAGAATAGGAGGTAGGAATTGGCTAGGCAGTTAGGGTAAGAAGACCCCAAAGAAAATTTGCCAGTTTCTTGGCTACAACTCACAATGTCCTTGGGCCTCTTGGCAATGTACTCCATTCCAAAGGCCAAAAATGTCGAAAATATTTGGGAGCTTTTATCTAATCCTTAAAAGATTTTAGGGTTACCTCTTCAGAGGGGGGAATGTTAGAGTAGCCAAAAGCCCAATAAAAAAATAAATCAAAGAAGAACCAGTACATGAAGTTATCAGAAAAAAGTGATGGGGAGATAGGGAGGAGTTGGAGTGAAGAGAGTAGTCATGGATTTGATCGAAACACCTTGTGTGCATGTATGACATTCTCAACTATTTATTTTAAAAAAGTAATGTTAAAAAAGAAAGACGCTAGTGCAGACTTTTTCTCATCTACGTGCACCCCATCCTCTGCTGGCCTGTGTCACAGGTGGGCTCTACCTCCTTCACCTTAGATCTACGGTAGCTTTGTAAACCAGACTAACTAGATACCCTACCATAGATCTCCAAGTCTCTCCCCAGGCAGACCCCTAACACCAACTTCCCACCCTCCAGATCAGGCAGACAAACCTGCTGAGCCAGGACTCTGACCAGTCTACTGTCCTGGGAGAACTTGGAACACCCACCACTTTATCTTCCATACCTGAACAAAAGGTAACTAAGCTACATAAAGAATATTGAAGGAACCAAAATTACATTAACAAAAGCAGAGTAGACGTTCCTGTGGACTCATAACCGACGAAGAACAGCCATATTCCTAATCGGCAATGCAAAAACACAAACAATATGAAAAACCAGGAAAACATGTCCCGAACAAAACCCACTAGGTCTATAGAAGGGTACAGCATTGGTAGCCACCCTTAAGAACCCCAGGATGCAGAATTTAAAAGAACATTCATAAATATGCTCAAGGAAACACAACTCAAAGTGCTCAAAGAGGAAAGGTATAAACGGTTGACGGAAGCCCAAGAACATAAAAACATGTGGCTTAATGAAATACCAAAAATAATTCATAACTTGAAAAGCAAATTCACTTAACAGATAAAAATAGTGAAGAAAATCCCAATGGGAATGAACACTGGACTGAAAGCCTCAATAAACCAAGTAGAAACAACGGGAGAAAGTCTCACAAGCAGAATGAATGAAATGGAAAACAGAATATCAAGACTGGAGGATAAAGTTGAAGATCTGGACTCCTTAAGCAAAGACTATGCAAAATTCAAAGAAAAAAAAAAAAACCCAGGAATGGAGTACTCAGGACATACAGGACAACACGAAACAACCAAATCTACAAATTATAGGCACATGGGAAGGTGAAGAATCTCAAGCCAATGGCGTCGAACAGATCTTCAATAGGATTACAGAAGAAAACGTCCCTAAATTAAAGCAAGATACACCTATAGAGATTCAAGAAGCACGTGGACACCAATTAGACAAGAGCAGAACAAAACCCCCGACAGCACATCATAGGAAAACAGTAAATGTAAAGAACAAGGAGAATATTGGAAGCTGCTAGCAAAGAGTAACAATTCACATATAAAGGAAAACCTGTCGGAATCACAGCTAATCAGAAGAGCCTGGACCAAAGGACTCCTAGTTCTAACAGCCACGGATACCAATCCTGAATACTTTATCCAGGAAAACTATCTATCAACGTCGAAGGGGAATGGAAAATTTTCCGTGACACAAATAGACTGAAAGAATTGATGATTTCAAACCTGGCCTACAGAGAATACTTGAAGCAATACAGAGGACTGGAGAAAGGAGTGAATGTGTCCAAGAGGCCACAGAAAGGAAACCAGGGTATGACAATGGAAACACAAACTAGGGCCACAAACACAAAGAAACTGAAATGACAGCCTACAATACACACCTTTCAGTATTAACACAAAATAACAACTCCCGTTAAAAGACACAAGTTGGTACAACAGACCAAGAAGGCAAGCCCTTCTTTTTGTTGTTTTCAGGAAACTGATCTCACCTTCAAGGCCAGTCACTATCTTAGGGTGAAAGGATGGAAAAACTATTCCAAGAAAATGGTCCTAACAAATAAGCAAGGTGTCACAATTTTAGTATCTGACAAAACAGACTTCAAATTACAACTCAAGAGAGGAGCTAAAGAGGGTCACTTCATTCCAATCAAAGGAACAGTTGACCAAGAAGATATTCCAATCATGAACATATATATGCACCAAATTCTGGAGCACCCAATTTAATAAAATCAGTACTCCAGGACCATAAAACAGAGATTAGCCCCAACTCAGTAATAGTGGGTGACTTTAATATCCCACTATCTTCAACAGACAGGTCAAGTAGACAAAGAATAAACAGAAAGCTATCTGAATTAAATGACATATTACCTGAAATAGACCTAACAGACACATACAGAATATTCCTCCCAAACACCAAAAACTACACTTTCTACTCAGCAGTTCATGCAAATTATTCTAATATTGACCACATTCTGGGGCACAAAACAAATCTCAACAAATACAAAAAAAAAGAAAAGAAATAATTCCTTACCTTCTATCAGACCACAGTGCAAGAAAGCTTATAATCAACAGTAAAAGAAGCTGTAGCAACTACACGAACTCATGGAGATTACACAGCACACCCCTGAATGATGACTGAGTCAAAGGAGAAATTAGGAAAGAAATCAAAGTACTCCTGGAACAAAATGGAAACGAGAACAGAACACAACAAAACCTCTGGGACACCCTAAAAGCAGTCCTAGGAGATAAGTTTACAGCTCTTAGTGCCTACATCAAAAAAACAGAAAGAGCACAAAAAACAACTTAACGTTGCAACTCAAGACTCTGGAAAGGCAAGAACAAAGCAACCCAAACCCAGCAGACAAGAAAAAATACAAAAATCAGAGCAGAAATTAATGAAACAGAAACAAAGAAAACAATACAAAGAATCAATAAATCTAAGAGCTGGTTCTTTGAAAAGATAACAAAATAGACTTTGTCCAGTTAACCAAGAGAGAAAATCGAAATCTACAAAATCAAAAAGAAAAGGGGAAACATCACAACAGACACACACACACACACACACAAACATACACACATACACACACACCACACATACACACATACACACACACTGCACATACATACACACATACACACATACACACACACACATACACACACACACACACCACACACACACATTCCCACACACCACACACACACACATACACACATACACACACACCATACACACACATACCCACACACCACACACACATACATACACACACATACACACACCACACACACATACACACACATACACACACATATACACACATATACACACACCACACACATACACACAGCACACACATACACACACATACACACACATACACACACCACACACACATACACACACATACACACACATATACACACATATACACACACCACACACACATCACACACACACACATACACACACACCACACACACACATACATACACACCACACACACACACCACACACACATACACGCATACACACCACACACATACACACACATACACACAAACATACACACATGCACACACATACACACAGACACACATACACACACATACACACACACACACACACAAATCCAAAACATCGTAAGGGAATACTTTAAAAATCTATACTCCATTAAATTTGAAAATGTAAAAGAAATGAATGAATTTCTAAAATCATTATCACTACCAAAGTTACGCCAAGAGATCAACAGCCTAAACAGACCCATAACAAATAAGGAAATTGAAACAGTAATGCAAAACCTCCCAACTAAAAAAGGCCCAGGACCAGATGGATTCACAGCAGAATTCTACCAGACGCTCAAAAGAAAATACAATGATGGGGTTTCAAGGGCATCACATTTCCCTCTGAGTTTTGTAGCCCCTCCCCCCAAGATTCATTCATCTCTACTCTTCTTTCCCTCATCTAGCCTCACTCTGCCCTCCCTTACCCCACCAACCCCATTATTCCCACCCTCTGGACAATAACATCTGCCTCCCACCATTTGCCATCTCCTGACTTCTTTCCCACCCCACACACCATGGTCCCTTCCACCATAATAAAGTTGGGTTTATTCCAGAGATGCAGGGATGGTTCGATGTATGTAAGTTAATCAATGTAATAAAATATATAAATGGACTTAAAGACAAAAACCACATGGTCATCTCAATATATGCAGAAAAAGCCTTTGACAAAATCGACAAACATTCATGATAAAGGTTCTAGAAGGAATTTGTCTTGAGGGAACATGCCTCAACATAATTAAAGCTGTATACAACAAATCCATAGCCAACATCATCCTAAATGGAGAAAAACTGGAAGCATTCCCACTCAAAGCAGGACCAGATAGGGCTGTCCACTGTCTCCACTCCTTTTCAATATCATGCTTGAAACTCTCAAGAGAATTAAGACAAGAGAAGGAAATTAAAAGAGTGCCAACTGGAAAAGAAGAGGTCAAATTATCTCTATTTGCAGATGATAATCCATAGCCAACATCATCCTAAATGGAGAAAAACTGGAAGCATTCCCACTCAAAGCAGGACCAGATAGGGCTGTCCACTGTCTCCACTCCTTTTCAATATCATGCTTGAAACTCTCAAGAGAATTAAGACAAGAGAAGGAAATTAAAAGAGTGCCAACTGGAAAAGAAGAGGTCAAATTATCTCTATTTGCAGATGATATACATAAGAGATCCCAAAAAGTCTGCTAGAAAACCGTTAGAAATGTTTAATACTTTCAGTAAAGTGGCAGGTTACAAAATTAACTTACAAAAATCAGTAGCCTTTTTATATACCAATATAAGCAACCAGAAAAAGCACAGGACCCATGCCAACTTAATTCTCCCAAAGAGGAGAGAAATGGGTGGCAGACCCTAGACTGAGAACTATTGGAGGCTGATTGCTGCTGGGTGAGGGAGAGGATGACTTACACACGGTCACTGGATGGGCTGAGTAGACCCCGGTGGGCACATTTACACTGAAGGACATTTGGGTACAAATGCCTGAATGAATGGGACTTAACATGTGTGGCAGAATACATAAGGTTTGGGGAGGGGATGGGGGATGCATGGGTAGGGGAGGATGTCTAAATTTGATTAAGTACTGTTGTATGAAATTAAAAAGCTCAATACTCAATAAAAATATGAAAATAAGAAATACACAAAGATTCAATAAAAACAAATTTTAAGAAAAAAGAGCACAATATGCTCTTGCAGAGGACCCAGGTTTAACTCCCATCACCCAAATGACAGCTAACAACCATCCGTAACTCCAGTTCCAAAGGACACAACACTCTCTTCTGACCTCAAGCATTGCAGGACATGGGTGCATTTATATACATGCAGGCAGTGCACTCATACACATAAAATTAAAAAATACATAAAATATTTTAAAAAGAAAATATTGTAGCAAGGAGCTGTCCTTCAGTCACTCTTCCAAAGCCTGTTCCCCTTTAAAATGTCCTCAGATTCAGGCATACGTTAGCATCACAGCTGTAGAGAATATTTCAGAATTAAGTGGGTCGTGTCTGGTAAAGACCAGGAAAAAACAGGAAGACTTTAAAAAAGGCCTAAGGGTTTGGTAAAAGAATTGAAAATCCAAAATGACCAGTTATATAGACCTTTGGAAATCCCCGGAGAGAAGGCTAAGCACAGGACAGACTCTGTGGTCACATGCTTGAGAGGCTGTTCATTAAGTATTTCAAACTGGATTAACAACAAAAATCACCTGAAAGAAAACAAAGATTTTTAGCCTGGATATGAGTTAACAAAAACAACAATCTAGTTCCTTCTAGGAGTCGGGCTAGGTTAACATTTTTCAATTATTTTATGATAGCTGTGTTTCACAAACAAAATGGACCCAGCCCTAGGGAGGCAGAGGCAGGCAGAGTTCTGTGAGATTGAGGACGGCCTGGTCTACATAGTGAGTTCCAGGTGGGCTGGGACTAGGGAGACCTGTCAAAAAGACAAAGAAAAAAAAAGGAAATGGATTTTATACACTGTGGCAAATTCTAACGCAGAAGTTTGTTTCTGATGCCCCTGCAGACTGACCAAGACTTCAAAGGCATCTTAAGTCCTGGCCAGCCACCTCCATAGTTCTTGAATTGCATGGTCAGGAGGGCAGAATGTCTACAAACCACCCGTGTACTGGAAAAGGCATCCCCAGCCTGGCACAAAGCCACCTGGAGATCCAAGACTTGGAGTCCCCCACGTCTTCCGCAGTCTTCAGATGTGCACTGGTGTGCTGCACAGCTTTAGTGTCAACTTGACACCCCTGGGTTGAGGGAGCCTCAACTGGGGAATTGCCTCCATAGGACTGACCTGTGGCCATGTCTTTTGGGCATCTTCTAGATTGTTGAGTGATGTGGGAGGGCGTGGGTGGTGCTACCCCTGGGCAGGTGGGCCTGTGTTGCATAAGAAAGCAGGCTGAGCAGAGGCCAGGGAACAAAGCACTGTTCCTCCACGGCCTCTGCTTCAGCTCCTGCCTCCAGATTCCTGCTCTGAATTCCTACCTTGGGCTCCCTGATGAACTGTGACCTGGGAGACATAAGCTGAATAAAGCCTTTCCTCCCCACGTTGGTATTGGTCAGAGTATTTTGTCACAGCAATGGAGAAATAAACTGGGACAACTGGTCACCTGGACCTCTTGTACTGGGAAGTTGCGTGTCACCTATGGGGGTCATAGGTGGCTCTCTTGGAATACTCCCAGACCAGAACTCAGGAGTGTCTGGTTGTCTAATTGCAGCTGGCCCACCTGTCTAGGCTCTCTACTGCTGTGGTGTCACACAACACAATTGCACGCCTGAGGCAGACACGCACAGGAGATTGCACATTCCCTGGTACCCCAGCTAGTTTGGACGTATGCACTTCAGCCTCTCGTAACAATGCACTTAGCAGCCGTAATTCCTCACCTGTGTGTCTTATGCACGCATTCCCCTATACAGACTATGCATCTAGCAATCTCAGAGCCCCTTGTCTGGCTCTGGGCTGCACGCACTCCCATCACTGAACAGTGCTATGCTTCCCCACCCCGGCAGCAATCTAATTTAGACAGTTTCTATTCAAGAATAAAAAATAGAACTAATCTGACCTGAACTGGTTTTGGATGCATGCAAATTAAAGCAAAACTACATCCTCTAGTAACCTTTTAAGGGAAATCCCTATTTACCATCTCATGCCTATGCATAATTGGGCATGAAATTATTAAAATCTGATGCATTATGGGAGGAACTTGCACAGTCAGTAAATGATTATATGACCTAGTCTATCAGTCACATTAGAAAACCAACCAAACAGCACCCCTGAGTAACGAGTGCCTCCTTCCCTTGAACCCCATACACGGAAGCCCTGAACCTAATCAGAGACCTTCGGTGACCTCGCTTCTGACGGAGTGTCGCCCCTCTCATCTGTACAATCACTTTGCCCCAAATTACTTTTGCTTCTTTTGTAAAGCTGCGTGAGCCGTTATTTTCAAATCTTTAGGTAAGTGACCCAGATCCTGTCCACTAGTAAAAAGCCTATTTTTAGGACCCAAGGCCAGCTCAAGGTCTGCCGGTCCGTTCTTATTCAGGACACCCCGAGTGGCTCTCCCTGTTCCTCATCTTCTGTGAAGAAGGAAGCCGCCTGTCTCCACATCATGGGTCTGACAGTTACCCTCCCTGAAGACAGGAGACACTTTGGGGAGCTGTGGAACGTGTTGGGATTCCTAGTACCCCCACTCTGCTGGAAGGCACTTGGTGTGACTTGTCAATCAAGGGCACCTGATGCTAAGCTGAGGCATGATAGAACATTAGCTAAAGGTTTGCCGGAACCATTACTCTGAGGTTTCCCCTATCGTTGGTCCTGACATCTCAGCATTCGATTGCAATGATGCAAGCAGTTTACCCCTTTAAGTTGCATTTTAATGAGTCTGACTTAGAATATCCTTTCTCAAACAGTTGCAACTTCTAATAGCAAATATTCTCCAGTAAAAATTCAGTTTTTTTTTTAATTTTGAGGATATGTGTATTGAAGGAATGAGTCACTAATTGAAGCAATGCATGCTGTGTGCTTTAAACAACTGGGTTATTCAGTATATGTGTGTCGATGGGAACTCCTTACTCCTTAGCAGACTCTGTCTGCCACAGACAGAAAGGCAGGGACAGTAGGTATCATACCCTTGAACACACTGGCATTTTTTGACCTCTGGCAAGTCCTTACTTTTTAGCATCCCCACAAGTCACCTAATTAACTTTCTTCAGTGGTCATAGACTCCATGAATATTTAATGTTATTTAAATAAGTTAGGTAAGGCAGGAAGGAGTGCTGTTCAGCACACAATTAAGCTAGCCCACTGTGGGTTTGCTGGGCAGGAGGGCTGTGGCCGCTCTAACCCAGCACAGAGGCATCCTGAGGTCCCTTTGCGCCTGCCTTCCCTCCCCCTCCTCCTCATCCACTTTCTCCCCTTGTCTTCTCTCTTCCTCCCCCTCCATCTCATCTCCCTCTTCCCTTCACTGTTTGTTTCTTTAGCATATTGAGTTTGCCTTGGAGCTTTGACTGTTCCAAGTTCAAAAACTCAAATGTCGTCTGAAGCCATCCTTACGCATAGGATGCTTGCAGCCCATATGTGACTTCCTGTAGCTCAAGATCTTTGCCCCTTTCAGGTACTTGAACTGTGGAGGGGAGGTTTCACCTCTAGGTCTCTCTCTCATCAGGGTTACCTGACTATGAACGCTGTGGCTCCTATGATTTCTGAAACAAATCCCAACAAACGACAGTCTTGTCCTGTGAAATATCTGACAACCATTTTGTTAAGGATGCTGACTTGCCTGGTGGTATTAACATCACAGCTCTGGAAAATGCGGAATATTTATTGCAATTTGCTCCATCCATGAGCGTATAGAGGTTGAGGGCTGCTGGGGAGGCCATTTCAGCAGTACCTTGAAAATTACTGTACAAGGGATGTAGTTCTGTTTCAGGTGCTGATCGAAATTTCCTTTTAGAAACAATTGCTGTGGGGATCCACAGTTGCATAACCTGATGGAGGAAATTACTTAATATTCAAAAGTATTTGGTGTTTAAAATTACTTGTTTTCTTTGTTTATAAATTAACAACTTTCTTTTCTTATGGGAAGGTAAATTTGTTTGCGAAATTGCGCTGTTGGTATTTGAATTTAGTCCTCTGACTTCTCATCTCAAATGGGATTCCAAGATCCCAGGCAATATGGCCTCCCTTCTGCATCTTCCTAGCTGGCCACTGTTCAGTGTATTCTGGGTAAGGCGTAGACACCAACTCAAGGTTGTAATAAAAGCCCTCAACTGGCTTTCTAATGAAATCCTCCCCCATCTAAACCCACAGGGCACTGAGTGACAACACACTCCTAGGGGACAGTGCCTTCCTCCTTGATCCTGCTCCCCTCCTCCCCTCCCCCTCAGTCCCTCCTCCTCCTCCTCCTTCCTCATTCTCAGGCGCAGGGCCCCCGCTCCTCCCCTCCTCCCTTCCTCCCTCTCCTCCCCTCCTCCCCTCCTCCCTCCCCCCCTTCACTTCCTTTCCCTGTTCCTTCTTCCCTTTCATCTTCGTTCTGACAATAATTTAAATTTTCTGACAAACCATCACAAGACTGAAACAGACAAGAAAACAGAGCTGAAGTATTTACGTGACGTGCATGCTTGTGTGAATGCAGTTCACATGTAGTGTGCACATGCCACAAGTTCATGCAATGCTTCCTGATCCTTCTCTGCATCGCAGAGGCAGGACCTCTCTCTCTTTTTAAAATATTTTACTTGTTATTCTTACATTTGTGTATGAATGTATCACCTGCATGTATGTAAGTGCATCTGTGTCATGTGTAATGCCTCAGGAGATCAGAAGAAGGCACTGAATCCCCAGGAACTGGAACTACGGACAGTTCTTAGCTTCCCCGTGCTGTCTTCTGCCAGAGCAGCCAGTGTTCTCAACCGCCGAGCCATCTCTCCAACCCCACAGAGGGCAGGATCTCTTGAGTGTAACCAATTATCTTGCCCAGGGAGTCCTTGAGTGCTAGGATAACAGACAGCTACCAGAAATATCCAGCTTTTTGTCTACTTTATTGAATTTCTGTGCATTTCATACAAAACATCTTAATCATCTTTATACCCCCCCCATTCACCCCCGCCCCCATCCCCAGCTTTTGTGTGGATTTGGGGGTCCAATTCTGGCCTCAGCGCTCACCTGGCAAGCCCTTTCCCTCTGGCCATCTCCCCAGTCCCTAAATTTATTAATATGAATTTTAAAAAATCTTATTTCCAAAATATCATTGTGCTTAGATGATATTGTTCATAGTATTGGTCTTACTGTCCTAAATGAAAAGATGTCACTCCTGTGCTGCGACAGATATATTTCCCAGAACAGGCTGTCTCTGGGCCAGTATGGACACTTTAATCATCAGAAACACCTTCCCGACAATTTCTAGACAGTATCTACAGATGTGAAACATGTGTGTGTATATGTGTATGTCTGAGAGGATGCAAGAGTGTGCATGTGTGTGCATATGTATGCCTGAGAGTGTATCAATGTGTATGCCTATATGTGCACATGTATGAAAGTGTATGTATACATACGTGTCTGAGAGGGTACAAGAGTGTGCATGTGTGTGCATATGTATGTCTAGGAGTGTATTGATGTGTATGCCTATATGTGCACATGTATGAAAGTGTATGTATGAGTTTGTATGCCATGCATATGTACAGCGAGAGAATTTCCACACATAGATGTGCTAGCCTGTGTGTATGGGTGTGCATGAGTAAATATTTGCATTTGTGTAAGCATATGTGCTATCCAAGTGTTTATGTACATACATGTACATGCATCTTCACATATGTGCATGAACACAGATGTGCACGTGTAAGTATTTGTATGTATGCAAGTGTACATGTGTAAGAAGCAGAAATCCTCCCTGTAATGTGTTGTGATCATAATTCCAAATGTCGAAAGGATTTTCATGGACTTTCAGAGACCCCGAGTGTGAGAACAGTGAGGGGGAGGCAAGGAGCTCAGCAGCAAGCTCGAAACACTAGCTCCATTTAGAACCCTCCTGAAAGAAGAACAGATCATGTTTCCAGATGCAGGGTGTCAGGTCCGGGAGTGCAGAGGGCATCTCCTGGGAACCTTGCCCTGGCTCTCAGCAAGAGGCCGTTCCTGTGGGAGCACTGGCCCCGCATTTTGAGGCTGTTCCTGGGGACAGAGACCAAGAGTTACAGGATTTGGCACTTTTTGCCCCAAAGGGTTTTAAAAAAAAAAAAAAAAAAGTTTGGGCAAGTTTTTCAGCCTTTGTAAAAACTCAAAACACAATTTTTAATAGTTTTCTTTAAATCAAAGTGTTTAACTATTTTCTTGGGTTTGTTTTACATTGGAAAATATTTTAGAAATGTTAACAAAGCTTGTTTTTTTTTTTCAAATCAGAACCCTTAGGCTTCTTTATAATGCAAAGGCGCTTAGTTTTAGGATTTGCTTCATTTTCTGTAAAAAACAGATGTAGGATTTGTTTTTCTTTGATTGATTGCTTCATTCTGTCCCCTCCAAAATTCTCATAAACATAAGGAGGTGTTCTTTAAGACAAAGCCATACATACTAGCATCTGTTTTGGGAAACGTGTGTGTGGTTAGGGAGGTGCCTGATGGTGGGGTTAGCTTTGGGTAGGATGGAGGCAGGGCTAGAAATAGAGCCTGGAGCTGTGTTGCTGCTAGTGTCTCTGTCTTGGCTGGGTTTAGAGTAGGAGTTGTGGGACAGGGTGAGAAGTGGCTAGACCAGACAGACTTGAAAATGGGCTGCAAGGAACAGATGGAGGGACAGGCCTCCTAAAGGTTAAAACCGTGCGACTCCCTCCCACCCACCGCACATTGCTCTTTCTCAGTCCCTCCCTGCACAGCATCAGGTACCATTTTTGAGCCAACTGTTGGGTCTGATTTGGTGGCTGCATGTCTCTCTCATCAGCTATGAAGACATTTCTTCTCCCTCTGATTTCCTGATGGCCTCCTCTTCTCTGTACCCACAGAAGGTACCTGACTTGCCCTGTGCGTCCTGGCATTTTTGACCTTTATGATAAGAGCAAAACTCTTTTTCTTGGTTTTTTAAAAAAACTATATTTATTTTATGTGTATGAGTGTATTGTCTGCATGTGTGTAAGTGCATCCGAGTTGTGCAATGCCCAAGAAGTCAGAAAAGGGTGTCAGATTCCCTGGAACTGGAATTATGGAGTGTTGTTTGCCACCACGTGGGTGCTGGGAATCCAACCTGGGCCCTCTACAAGAGCAGCCAGTGCTCTTAACGGCTGAGCTGTCTCTCCAGCCCCTTTTAGTTGGTGTTTAAGCTTTTTGTTCTTGCTTAAATACCATAAGTGAGGCAGGAAGATTGCTATGAATTCTGGGCTACCTGGTGAGTACCAGGCCAGCCTGGGCTCCAGCGTGAGACCCTGCCCATCCCCAATGTTGTAAGATACAATTTTTCCCTCCTTTGTCATATAGAAAATAAGGTTCAGATAATCCAAGCTCGTTGAGTATACAGAGGTTATATAGTTGACATTTTGTGAAGAAATACACATGCATATACACACATAAATAAAACTCAGAATCCAGGAGGAAGAAACGGAGACAGGGGTGGGGTGGCATCAACAGCCCATGGGAAGGAGAGGGGAGGACTGAAGGGAGGCTGTGGGCACCCGCAGCCCGAGGATTCTTCCCCTACCTTGCCAGCTAGGACTCATCCAGAACTAAGGCGGAGTGAGCCTCTTGTCCCACATCTCCATCTGGGGTACACATTCCTGCAAACACAGTGAGAGAGCATAAAGCGTTAAAGGAGACATGATAGGGGCAGGAATCCAGCATGTGAGTGGAGAGTGGGAGGGTGAGAGCTCACTTTGAAAGGGAATTTTAAATCGCACTACTTTATCATCTACTTAGGGCTCTTTAGACACACACTGGCGGGAGCTGTGAGAAGCACCCCATTATGGTAAATTCTGCTCAGAGGAGGGGGATTACTGAGCAGCAAAGCCGAGCCCTGGTTCTGTGTGGAGCTGAGAATCTTCACTGTGGCTTTGCTCCCACTAATCTGAGGCTGCTGTGTGATCTTTGATCACACCAAGTATTACAGATGGAAAAGTACTTTTTTTCAAATCCCCAACGTGTTTCCAACTGTCAATAAAATCCTTTTTAAGTGTCAGAAGCAATTGCCCTGGTCCTCCTCCTCCTCCAGGCAGCAAAAGTCAGTACTTCCAAAACAGCAGCAAACATCGCCATTGAGAGCTGGGATTCTGCAAAGTACCTTCCCCCAAAGTTTGAGGCATTAGAAATCTATTTCTAAAAATGGCCGTTTATGTTAACTGCACTTTAAAGATTAAGTGTTTCACTCAGAAACATCTTATCAGTGTGGCAAAACAACGCTTATGCCAATCCTGAATTAAACCAACAAATCATACACGTTACCTGTCAAGCCAGATGCTTAAATCTGCACAGTAATGAAGTGTTCCTACAAAATGAGATAAACATTTTAATGTTTAGAAGCAATGAATAAAAGACAGTTTTCTGTTTAAAACGTGATCACAGTGAAATTGGATTCCTCCCTACAAATTATACAGGAGGGCAGTTCGCAGTAATTGATGTAAAAAAGTAGTGGGCAGAAAGAGGCACAAGTCCCCAACCTAGATAAAATAAGCAATTACTCTTGCTATCAGAAGGAAAGCGTCCGTGCTGACTGTCTGTGTCCGAGCCCAGCCCCAGAACTCTGCTGCACTTAAGCGTCGGATGCCACAGTCTTGTTATTTTTCCAAGATGTGCATGTATAATAAGGCTCTCCGACAAACGAAAGGGGGATGTTTCTGGCAAAATGGAAAATGGCAGTAAACTAAGTCCAGATGATTAATCCACGGAAACTCTCCATCACACAGCGACGACATATGCCCATCTCCTCTTGTCCCATGGAGACTCTCCTATTAAACGTATGCGCATATTTTTCATGGCCACTGATATTTGAATTGCAGCTTGCTTCCATGCAGAACATGAAACACTTCAAACCGCATAATGCTGACTAAATTATAAAGTCTCCAGTGGCCTGAGGTAGCCATAGCCATAATAATGAGAGTGCTTAAGTGGTTTGTGCAGCTCTCGCCCCCAACCCTGGCTTTAACGCCCTGACTTATCAGGTTGGGATATTTTTTTTCCCACATAACATTACTGACCACGTTGTGTTAGGGAAATGCAGAGCTCTGTCTTTGTAAACGCCCGTGGAAGGAGAAGTGGATCAGGGATGGCCAGTGTCTAGCTGGAGTTTACCTGACTGAAGGCTCTATTGGACTCCTGTTTACCCGATGTCCTTCTTTAAACACAGATAATGCAGTGATCCTTGAACATCAAAGTCAATCACTGTGGTTGATACTGTTTGTGCAAAAATGAGTTCCTCAATCCTGAGTGCTGTCTCAAAATTAGAGATTTTTAAATGAATAATTTTTAAAGAAAATGAAAAGCTAATAAAAGTGGACATACACATTTAATGCTTAGTAACAAAGGCAGTTAATATTTGATAATAGGGTAGTGTTTGTTTGCAAATGGTGTGTGTTTGTTATTGATTTGTGATAAGAACATTCAAATTCCCTTTCTTCAAAATCTTTTGAATTATTCGAGGCAATATTACTCTAAAACATAATCCAGTATTTACCGCTGTCATGGCAATTGTGCTGAGTAAAGTAGCTTTCAGCATGCTATGGGATAATGCCAACATGGGTCAGAACTGCGGGGCAGTAGTCTTTATCTACAATTATGTGTCACCCACAGTGTGCACAGCAATGCTGAAATGACATAGGCATCTTGAGGCATTTACTAGCCTAATATCCCAGAGCACCATGTGTCAGGGTCTTGGCAAAGAGGACCTAGCCCCGGGGAGGAAAGACATCACGGCTATGTAGGTCAGACAGAGGACTAAACTGGAAGAGGTTTGCCAGCCTGGAGTGTGTGTGTGTGTGTGTGTGTGTGTGTGCGTGTGTGTGTGTGGTGTACATGTGCATACGTGTAAGTGTGCATGCCTGTACATGCATGCTTGTACTGTAGTGCTCATGCTTGCATGTGTGTATGTGCTGTGCTGCCAACTGCCACTTTGGGAGTCACCCTTCCTCTCTGTGAACTTGAGGTTGGGAAACACGCACCCATCCCGTGTTTCTCCAGAATCCTCCTTTCAGCCTCGCAGCTACAGAGGCTCTGACAGCCAGGGCCACCATGTGGGAGGAAGGGTTGCACTCACCTATCAAGTATTGTCAACACGGTGGAAGACAGGCCTAGACGGAGCACCAACCCTGCCTGACCCTTTGTTCCTTTTGGATCCTGGGCTTTCTTTTCCTGGACAAAGCTGAGGGGAACTTGGGAACGGAGTAGCTGCTGAGGCAGCGTGGTCTCTCATGCAGTGTCTGGCTCGAGAAGGGCATGACTCGGAAAGCTCATCTCAAAGCTCTTCTCTGCCCTCCCTCCTCCACAGACTGTGCAGGCCCTTGATGGACCTGGCTTTCTGATCTGTAACCAGAATCGTTCTGACTGCACCGCAACAGTCCTTCCCTCCCGTTTGAATCCCATGAGAGTCACGTGCTGCTGCATCTGGTTTACTGTCATAAGAAGGTAAGTTCCAGAACTTAGTGAAATGAGAAAAATTAATCTCTCCAGTCCAAAGGGAGGAGGCAGCTTGACCCAAGACTGAGAAGGTCAAAGGGGCGATTTCTGTGATGTACCGAGGCACGTGAAATCTTTTCAACAACGTCAGACACTTAGAGAAAGATGCAGATTTTAGGTTCCCAAATAGATACTCCGTCCAATTCTCCCCACATGCCTTCTTAACGGATTTTAAAGAGAGTGACGTCTGCATGCATTTGTGGTTATCCAAACAAACCCTTCCACATCTGCTGTGGGGAGGTGAGGATGGAATGTATGAACAGTTCTGTGACAGGAGGGTGAACTCGGTTCTCTGATCCTAGGGAATGATCTCAAAGCTGTAAGACATGTGGACAACATACTGCAGCTTCTCCTGATCCGTGTGAGCTGCCGAGTTATACAATTGCTTTGTCTGAGGAGCCGACCCTCAGGATCTGACCAGGCAGGGAAGGAGAGAAGGCATCAGCCAACCTCTGGAACGTACAATGGAACCAGGAGAAGAGTTACAAGATTTGCTTTCAGAAGCCTCAAAATTCAGGTGTGCTGCACATGCACACACACACGCATGCGTGCGCGTGTACACACACACACACACACACACACACACACATGCACACACACACACACAGCCCTTGCTCACTAGCCTTACTCCTTGCTTAAGTTTAGATTTGGAAAGTCCCCGAGGCTCACATGATGAAGGCTTAATTCCCAGCTTGACAGAAGTGGGAGGTGGGGGAAACTCTCCCTGGTGCCAGTGCCTCTCTTCACTTCTTTCCTCCCAGCAGGATCTGAAAGGAGTTGTTGACCGTGGGAGGGAAGTAAACCATTTACCTTTGAGAGGGGATTATCTCAAACATTTGTCACCCTGATAGAAAGCTGTGTGACACGGTGCCCCCTTACCACACTGCCTCTTACTCCACCCCATCCCCTTCATCTTTCTGTTCTTACCCACCTTCCTGTCCTCCGCAAACATCAGGACATGCGGGAAGTTCATAACCCTGCAGAGCACCGCGTTTGTGTCTTTCTGGTTTCCTATTATTGTTCTTTGAGTAGAAAAGTCAAAGGTGTTAAGCAATCAAATACCTCTAGATGGAGTGCTGGGGGCTGGGGAGACTGCTCCCAATGCCTGGAACTACCCACAGCCATCCCCTCTGCAAGGCGGCCACTCCTGTGCTGGGCACCACGCAGCGTTCCTAGAAGTGGTATTGCCCCAAGGGAGTTTGTGTACTTGAAATTCAGAGGAAATCATCAAATTGTCTCCCATAGATGGAGCTCCATGCAATTCAGGTAAATGAGAAAGCTGCTATTAAACACCAAACCTTGCAGCCTGGCCCTGTAAAGATGCTATATTTATATTTGTTGTTATGTATGGACCATATATTTTATGTATTTAAACTTGCTTCTAATAAACAGCATGAGATGGGTATCCCATTTTTTAAAATGCTGTCTAGTTGCTCATAAAACACTCATTAAATCTGTATTTTGCATAATTTTTTCTATGTAGATTTTAAAATCTGACCATACCAATATGCTTTTCTTTCTCTGTAACATTTTTCTGCACATGTGAATATACATTGTTGATGTGCACGCATGCCTTGATTTGGTGGGCAGTGTGGGAAAGAGGACATCTTCTCAGCTCTACATTAATTTTCTGAAATGGGCTCCATCAACAGAAACTGCGTTTTCTTTTAGTCAACTTTTCATTGTCCTTTCCAAATTTTCTGTAGTTATTATTTTCCTTTATGAATAGATCCTTCTCCCTTTCATATTTTTTACTATAAAGGTGGAATTTTATTATATTATATTGTTTTCTTTAATGTATATTTTTATTGAATTTTGTGCATTTCATACAATGCATCTTAATCATGTGCATATAGAAAATCTACTCATTTCATATGTGGGTGTGAAAATGTCCAATTTACTGGGTTTTCATAACTGCAAACACGGATGTTATACTAACTTTAGAGAAAAAACAGTATTTGTTTTTCTTCAAGTTTTAGAAATAGTTAATTTTGGAGCTACAATTTCTCAAGTGCTTTATCGATACCCTTGTAAGTCTTGCTGTGGTAAGCGTTTGCCTGGCTAGTTGATGTGTTCATTTGCCCATTCATCCCTTTATTTAGTTTATTTACAAGTATTTATTGTTTATCAGAATTATATTCTGTGATAATTGCTGTGTTTGATAATTATTTCAGATAATTTATAATTGTCTAGAACTCATTCCAGGTTTTAAAATTTAAACAAATAGAAGACTCTTTTCTATGCATATGAAGACCTTGGGTTTATCTAAACATTTGTGAAGGCAATATGAAATTTAACAGTTCAGTGACCATGTATCTTTAGAGAGTTTCACAAAAAAGTGGAGGATTAGTGCCAAGGAGATGGCTCAGTTAGCACAGTGCTTGCCGTGAAAGAACCGAGCTTGGGTCACTAAAACGAAAACAAAGCTAGGCCAGCAATACCTGTGTGAACCTATAGTCCTAGCTGGGGCGAGGCAGACAGGAGGCTTGCTGCAGCTGGCAGGCTGGCTCGTCTTGCCAAACAAGTGAATTCCTGGTGCCATAAGAGACTCTCTGAGAAAACAATGTGGCACTACTGATAGATCTGCAACCCCTACCTCTAACCCTTGGGGAACATCATGGGGGAGGGGCAGCGTGACTGTAAAGGACAGAGGACCAGGACACAGGCTGCTGGATGACATATTGTAGACAGAACAGGGGAGCTGCACCCAAGAGATCTCACCAGTATTGTTGAACAAACTAGGCCAACACGACAACACTGGATGCCATTCTACACCCTGATTTTCTGTTTATTTATCTATTTATTTATGTTTATTTTTATTTCCTGAGAAGTTCCTACATTAGTCCTGCACTTACATAATTTCCTCCCCTTTATCTCCCAACTCCAATTCTTATCCATACCTTCCCCTCCCTCTAAATTTTGTGCCATCTTTGATTATTATTGTTTCAAAGATAAATGATAGATAGATGACAGATAGATGATAGACACGAAGATAGACAATAGAAGATAGATGATGGATGATAGATAGGTGATAGACAGATGATAAATAGGTAGATAGATGATAGACAGCAGATAGGTGATAGATAGGTGATAGGTGATTGATAGATAGGTGATAGATGGTAGATAGATGATAGGTAGATAAATAATAGGATGATAGATAGATGATAGATAGGTAGACACATAAAATGACAGATGATAGATAGGTGATAGATGATAGATAAATAGGTGATAGGTAGATGATAGATGATAGATAGATGATAAGAGGGCAGATAGATGATAGACAGATGATAGATAGGTGATTGATAGATAGGTGAGAGATGATAGATAGATGATAGGTAGATAATAGGTTGATAGTTGATATGACTTGTCTCCTCTAATATTTATTATTGGTTTATAAAAGAATAAGTTCAATTATAGTACTTGAGGGAAGTGACAGGTGGTGTGTGCGTACATCATTGCTCAGTTCAAATTAAGCCTCTATTCTTAATTCACTGCTAAATCTTCCTTCACACTTCCATGGATGATACATAGATGATAGGTAGCTATAGATAGGTGATAGATGACAGATAGATAGATAGATAGATAATAGAGGGTAGATAGTAGATAGATAGATAGATGACAGATAAATAGATGATAGATAGATAGACGATAGATAGGTGATAGGTGATAGATGATAGGTAGATAAATAGGTTGATAGATTACACAATAGATGATAGATAGCTACATAAAATGATAGATGACAAATGATAGGTGATAGATATAGATAGATGATAGATAGATGGATGATAGATAAATAGATAGATAGATAGATAGATAGATAGATAGATAGATAGATAGATAGGTGATAGGCAGATGATAGATAGAGGGCAGATAGGTGATAGGTAGGTGATAAGTAGAATCTGCTGTGTCCGTTCAGTGTTGCTCTTATGTATGTGCTTGGGACTGACTACTTGGGATATAACAATGTATCAGGGAACTCCTCCCTAGAGAAAACTGGTTCCCACTCCCTCGGTAGCCATTGATTGTCTGTAGCTCATCAACTAGAGCAGGGACCATGCGAAATTTCCCCTATCCACATTGACAAATATACTTTTAATTTGCTTCTCCATTTAGTTAGATGTTAGCATTTTTCAGGTTGTAGAATTATTTCATCTCTCACCTTTAAAACACTAGCTCATTTATAATCAGCTGTTCCTGTTATTGGGTAGACTCATCATTAACAAATTTTCTACATTTTACTTGTGGAGAATCATGAGTTTTGTTTGGGCTTATTGTAGGCTAGGAACTGCTTGAACTGCTTTACCACGTTCCAATGAGGAAGCTCATTCTGTGGATGCAGGAGCCAAGACTCGGCATTTCTAGGTATTTTCTGGCTCAACATGGGGGAATCACACTTGAACCTGGACAGTCAGAAGCCAGAACGGGCTGTTAGGTCAGTCTTCCCCCTTCCAATGTCCTCAAATACACTTAATGCTTACAACCTACTACATAAAGACCTTCATACCTTTATATATGTATTCTCTGTCACAGCTTTATTTGTGTCTATATCTTCATAATCCCCACTGCACACCGAAAGTCCTTCAGGTTCTGACCCTGTAGCTTCATTGTCGAGCACATAATTATTAATGATCAGTTGTCAAACTCAGGGTGTCCTGCTTCTAGTCTCATCTTAACATTGATAGGGAAACTGATCTTTTTTGCACTAGTGTCCTTTTTAAATATATATTTTTATTGCGCTTTTATTGATCCCCAATTCCAGGGGATCCAACACCTTCTTCTGACCTCTTTGGGTGTTGCATGACATGGGTGCACCTACATACATGTAGGCAATGCACTCATACACAAAATAAAAATAAATAAAAAAAATATTTTTAAAAGAAACAGTATCCTGCACTTCAATAAATTTCCAAGTGGGATAAAGACTACTACTGACTCCTGTTACTGTGTCTACTGCAAGTCTGTCATGTAAGTAAGTCTGTGCTGTCTGTGTTTCTGTGATGGGCTCATTTTAATTAGTCAAAGATTCCCCAGTCTGATACCACATGCAGTTTAGGACACTTGCTTCTCTGTCTGTAGCTAAGGACTCTTGGACTTTCAAAACACAAGGAAGTCCAGAACAAAACAGAAAACACCACTCATGTAACTTTTATTAATCATAACACTAGAAGTCTTTTGAGACTGGTTGGAAAATACAAATAAAAACAGGTAGGTGTCTATATTGTAGAACTATTTCAATGTGTGGGTGACATGATGTTGCACAGAGGAAATTGCAAGGTATGTATTAAACATTATAGTTAGCAAATGAGTCAATCCATCAGGATTGCAAAACGCAAGATTAACAGACAAAATCATCTTAATACAATGTCAATGAATAATCCAATACTCAGAGTGAAAGACTTCTACTTGTAGTAGTACCAGAAAGAAGATATAGAGACATAAATTTAAGACCCACCACATACACTGAAGGTTCAACAGGGAAAGAGTCTTCAACAGCCAGCTCTGAGTCAACTGGATATCTACCTTCAAAAGAATGAATTTGAACCCCAGCCTCACATTATACACAAAAATGAACTCAAAATGAACCATAGACCTAAGGAGTAGAGCTGGAATTATAACAGAGTTGAAAGAAAAATGGGACAAATGTCCATGACCTTGGGTTAGGAAACGATTGCTCAGAGCTCTTACTCTAATGGACATTTGTACAAGTGGTGAAACAACACGCAAACATGTGACCCCATCACTGTCAACACCCGTGTGCAGAAGATCATATAGAATGAAGCCGAAATGACGGCTCCCACGGTGGGAGGAAACACATTCAGTTTATACTTGACACCTGAAAGCGGGCTTGTATTATGAAAATGAGAAGACCCCAAAAACAACAGAAAGGATTTCAGTAAATGCAGAATGTAATCCAGTAGACACTGCTTTAAAGAAATCACACTGATAGCCAAGCAGCACAAGGAAATGTCTCAACAGCACTGGCCGCTATGGAACAGAAATCACGATCATAGTGGAATGCCACCTCCCTCACAGGGTGATGCCCTTTACATGTATGCAGCGGAACTCATGTTGGCACCTGTTGGTGAAACTGTGTAGAATTCTTTTAAAGTATACCCAAGGACTGGAGAGATGGCTCAGTAGCTAAGAACACTGGTTGCTCTTGCAGCCAACCCAGGTTCAATTCCCAGAACCCACATAGCAACTAACAACCATCCATAACTCCAGTTCCAGCGGATCCAACTCCTTCTCCTGACCTCCACAGGCATGGCATGACACGGGTGCACTTGCATACATGGCAGACAATACACTCGTATACAAAAACTAAACAAAATAAATAAAATATTTTTAAAAAATACCCAGAAGTGTTTTAATACACTTAGAAAGCTTCTACCCCAATCAAACTAATTAGCATAGTATTTGAATTAGTGTTTGTGATGAGGACACTTAAAATAGACTCATGACGATTTAAGTATACGACCTTATGATGGTTGGTTTTAATGACAATTTGCCCCAAATAGAATCACCTGAGTAGGGAGCCTTAACCAAAGAATGATCCTGATTGCTTTAACTTGTGTAGGAAAACCCACCCCAGATGTGGGTGGCGCCTTCTAGCACCAGCTCAAAGGGGGCATGACAGAAGGAAGACTGCTCGCTGTTCCCTTTTGCTTGTTCGCCTCCCACTGCCAAGTTGCCATTTCCTGTTGCTGCTGCTGCTGGTGGTTCCTGTGCTGACACTGTTTCAATCAGTGACTGAGGACCAGTGGTTCTTAATGAACCCTCTAGGTTTCCGTACCAGATGGGAACGGCTGATGCGCCCAGTGCTGTGGACTGAGCAACTATGGAGGTGGCCTCTCCAGTGTGAGACAGCCACTGTGAGACTACTCTGACTGCTGAGGCCCCCACCCAGGCTCAAACAGAGCCATTACCATGGTCTCAGCCTCTCAGGGGTGACTGAGCTGCCCATTCAATTTCAAAGTAAAGCTGATTAATAGATTATTTTAATATATATTCAGTCTGTCAATTCTGTTTCTCTAGAGAACCCTAATACAAATATTATTACCATCAAGCACAGTTGACATTTTGTACCATTGATCCCCAGAAATTGTTTATCTGGTATTAAAGTTTGTAGATTAAACAAAAATGCCTCTTTCTCCTATTCTTAGTCCCTAGGGACCACCGTTTTCCTCTTGACTCTTCAGTTTGTACACATAAGTGAGACGATATGGAATTACTTATTAGCCCATATACTTTGCTTTTCAAGAAAAAAATAGCAGATAAAATGTGTGTGGGACCACACAACTGAATTCTAACACCTGGAAGGCTGAGGCCAGAGCACTGTGAGTTCAAATCCAGCTGTGTTCTATAGAAAGACCTTTCCTCATAACAACAGCAAAACAACAACAAAAAACAATTCCTTGCCACAAAACTGCAATTTGCTTGTGGGGATGCAAGATGACCACGTCACCTAGTAAATCAATGAGTAATTTGCTAAAGATAGTACTGCTAGTGAACTCTTAAAAAACTGAAAATGAACCTACCAAATGACCCAGTTATACCACTCCTTGGCATATACCCAAAGGACTCATCCTATTGCAGAGACACTTGCACAACCATGTTTGTTGCTGCTCTTTTCACAATAGCTAAGAGATGGAAGCAACCTAAGTGTCCCTCAACTGATGAGTGGATAATGAAAATGTACATTTATACGATGGAGTTCTACCCAGCAGTGAAGAAAGATGAAATAGTGAAATTCCAGGTAAATGGATGGAACTAGAAATCGTTATACAATGTGAAATAACAGACTCAGAAAAACAAAGGTGTGTTCTCCCTCATTTGTGCATCCTAGCACCAAATCCTTGTAATTGGGTGCCTATCCTGATGTAACTGCAGGAACCAGGAACATGAAAGGGAACCAGGGAGGTAAAGGGAAAGAAGGAACTCGAGAGAGAAGAATATTTCTACTAAGGGAGAAACACTCAAAAAGGGAATAAGAGAAGCGGGAAGGAGGCCCACACAAGAACTTTGGGAATAAAGGGGGACTTTCTCCCCATACACAGTTAAAACAACAGCCTTAAGTACAGAAGGAACCCTGTGGGTATGGAAGAAAGCCCTACCAGAAGCCATACTGTTTTTAAGTGAAAATTCCAGTGCCAGAGGTGGATTGCCCTGCTACGAGCTTTTGGCCAGAGCAGCCCTAGAAGTCCCCCAAACAATAAAGGCCATTGCCAATAATGTGGGTTACACTGGCAGTGGACGGTAAAACCCTATTGCATGGTGTGAACACAGGAGGGAGAAATCAAGCTTGGACTAAGCTGGAAACTCCCTGCCACTTGATGGGTGGCTTTCATGGTGCCAGAAGGTGACATGCAGATGGCTGAGGAGAAGTATCCCCTATAATTCTGCTTATCAACGGACCCCACGTGTTGCACTATCAACACACCAAACCAGGTGTTCCTGCTGGTGCAATAGTGGAGCGTCTGCTGTATGTACAACCAGCAATTCTTTGATTGGCTATAATGCCTGCTCCTAGGGGTGGAACACACATCTGGTACTGTAGACCCTGCCCACCCCCTGTGGCAGGGGAGGATGTAGGCCCCAGTGGGAAGTTTGTTTTGTTAGATGGATGTGATGCACCTGCTGAAGTACTGACTAAGCATTTGTGTTTACACCATAGGTTAAGTTACTATAGCGGCCACTGTTCAGATGTTCTTGCTTCTTGCTGTGTATTTTTATAGTAGATGGAATCCCACTGAAATGGGCTGACAGCCCATGGAAAACAGACAATGCACAGACTGGAAAGTTCAGTGCCTTGTCACAACGGGAGGAAGATCATCCCACACCTACCACCCCTCCAAGTATCAGGGACTTTTCGGGGAGAGGTTGGCAGAAAGTGTGTAAGAGCCAGAGGAAGGGGTGGAGTGTTAACTGGACGTGTCCTCTGACCACTATGCCGGCAAGCTATAGTCACTCTTCCTGCCCACACTCATCAAGGAGTCCAGGGGGAAGTCAGTTACCCCTCCCACCCAATCAGTGAGCCTTACCTGTATGTGGGGGAGGGGCTAAAGATGTATAAGCCTAAAATGCCATGAGGCACCGCTCTTGCCATTTTGTGCAGCTGTCGGGAAGTCACAGGATCTATATTTGAGTGTGGACTTTCCAGCACAGCCATAAATAGTGTGTGTGTGGGGAATCTGCTCTTCTGCAAATAAACTCCCACCCCATGCTCTGTTAGCAAGCCCAATAAACTAGATAGGATTGAAAAAAAGAACAGAACAGAGCTAATGGAAACCTTCGCTATTCCACCAAAGTTGACCCCAGATTGGCAAATCCTTCGGCCATTGATTTCTTATCCCCCCCAAACTTAATTGTATATACCTTTATGTAGTCTGCTTCAAGTTATTTCTGGAAAACATGTTTAAAACTGCCTCTCTTTGGAATAATAAAAGAATATAGTAGTGTAGAGATAATATATGACTTAGGAATTCTCTCCTAAGTATTTAACCAAGAGCTATGAAAATGTGTTTTCAAAATCCCCTATGTTCAGAAGTTCACAGCAGAATTATTTGCATCACCCAGAAAGGAAAGACAAAGGTGGCCATATGTGAATCAACCAGCAAGTGGGTAAGCTGAGTGCTGTGCACACAGAGGGGTGTGCAGGTGCTGTGGCCAGCCACGGGGGAAATAGCCCGAAGTGCTGGCAAGCGCCAGGAGAGGCAGCCCTTGAAAACACACTCTCAAGTGTGAGAAGCCAGGTGGTCCTTTTGCTGAACACATCCTCCACTTGTGGGGCCTCAGTACAGACTGTGAGTAAACTTGCAGAAAGTGACGTTCCCGGACTCCAGGTTTCCCTTGCACTGAGTCAGCTCAGCACGGCAGCTGTGGTCCTTGGGCAGTGGGGACTCTGCTCTCTTCTGCTTTGGTAAACAGTTGTAATCGTTCAGAGAATCTGAGATCACCTATTATTCCAAGAGAAGTCTGTCTCCCGGGCTGCACTTTTGGGAAGGTTTTATTTTTTGTTTTTCTATTCTCTAACTTTTGACTTAACAACAGTGCAGTTTATCCAGAGCTTTGATCTTCAGGAGCCCACAGCAAAGCAACCAGTTGGCCCAGAGTAACCCCTCCTCTCTCACAGGACACATCTTGCCTTTGGGGTTTTCTGATTAAACTTCTTTAGTATATAATCTGAGCATCACACAGTGAGTCCTGATTCAAGAGGGATTTGGGCTGCTGGGCAGTGGATGCACAGCGATCCCTAAATGCGTGTGTTGGGACTTTGCTGAGGGCTATATAAAAGCCATCTATCAGCCTGAAAATATCGAACATCCAAGACTTAATTCAATTGCTAAATTTCTCATGACAGCTCAGTCATTTTCTCTTGAATCATTTTTTTGACATCGGTGATTCTTTTTCTACTTTTTGAGCAGAACGGAAGCAAGCTTACTTTTTCCTCGTGTTGGCGTGTTCTTTTCCCTTGGTCCTTTCTCAGCAAGTGATTCTGCCATGTGCGTGTTGACTGATTAGAAAACCAACTATTCACATTATTAGCTCATGTAGTAAGTTCCACAATTATAACAATTTGTGTAACCGTTTTCTTACGTTGCACATAGCCTCTTTAATATAAGCACACACGAAATGCCTCATTCAACCAGATTTCTGACGTTTCTCCCATTTGACCTACCTAGGAACTCACCATGGTGCCATACTACTAAACAGATTTCCTTGTGGCAGACACAGTTGTAATAACCGCTGATGAAATCCTGGAGAATGTTGATGTATTGAAATGTGTTTTTGGAACCACATTTCAGATTTCAAATTTTATTGGAGATCTTTCCGACTCTGTGTTAACTGTACAATTGGTGACAACATGATGGATGTTGTGCCCTTATAAAAGTTCCTTTCCGCAGTTATTAGAAGCCCTCACCTCTCTGTAAGCTTTCAACCTGTGTGGTGCTCTATCTTATGCAAACCATGATTTCTCAAGTCTAAGCGACTCACTCCACAGCCTGATTTAGACTAGGCAACCCATGACTCTGAATCAACAGCTACTAAAATAAAAATGTTTCCTTTGTTACATTTAAACTAACTCATGTCCTTTAGACCTACTGGTCATTAGGAATTCATAACTGTCAACTTCTGGTGAATTGGAACTCATCTGAAGAAAACTGTAAACTTTATTACTTAGTCTCTATTTTCTGCTCACTCAACCTTTTCTCTTCCAAGATTTGATAGAAAAGCAAGGCGTCCCCTCAGCTGCCAAGGCTCCCTGCGGACTATCCAGCCTTCTGTAAGGAGCTCTTTATGCCTCCTGGGTCTCTGGGCTGATGCAGGCATATCCAGGAGATTTGACCTGAGCTGAAAGTTAGCAATCTGATTTTATCTCTGCATCGTGGCCTCTTCATTCCTCTAAGGTGCCCATCAAGTTCCTGCCCTGCTGTTGACTTTAATTTTGTGTGTATTGATTTTTCATTCTCATATAACTTTTCATTTGGCTCTCTGCTAAAACAGCACATTATTATAGTTCCCATCGTAATTTTGTGTAAATTAATGTAAATGATCTATTTCCTTCACACTTGGTACTCTTGGAGCCCAGAAGGTGATGGTGCCCCACGCCTTTCAGAGGCCGTGGGAAGAGTGGCAACCAAGCTTTATGGGCTTGCTTGGCTGGATGACTGATGGTGACCTTCCCCAGCAAGACTGCATGGGTGCCTTCTTAAGTCATTTCTGAGCTGGCCTGGCTGTGTTGGTTCTCTGAGCATGCTTGCAGAGTTCAGCTGCTTAGCTGACTACAATACAGTAGACGAAAAAGCCTCTGCGTCCTGATGGTGTTTTGTTTTATAGATCGTGATGTCGAGATGAAGATGGAAAAAAAACAGAGTTTAGCCTTCTAGTGACAGAGCTGTCCTCAGTGTGTACCTTGGTTTTCCCCTAAGAAGAAACTGGGAAAGATCAGACCTCCTGTCTCTGAAATGGCTCCCCGATTTCTCAGGGATTTCTCAGGGCCTGGCCTTCAGTGTGAGGTGGTGGTTGGTCTTCTTTCAGGGATGAAGGAAGTCAAAAGCAATTTCCCTAGGAGGTATTGAAGTCAATTAGGTTGGAACATGTCACCATCAGCCATACACACACACACACACACACACACTCACAGTTCACAGACACACTCACTGAAGACACACTCACACACATACACTCACAGTTCACACACACACACACTCATACATACCCTCACACACTCTCACACACAGTTCACACACACTCTCATAGATACACTCACACACACTGAACACACACATATACACACTTGTAGTCTCTCTCACACACACACTCATACACTCACACACACATTCACAGTTCACAGACACACTCACTGAAGACACACACACATACACTCACAGTTCACACACACACACTCATACATACCCTCACACACTCTCACACACACAGTTCACACACACTCTCATAGATACACTCACATACACACTGAACACACACACATACACACTCATACATAGTCTCTCTCACACACAGTTCACACACACACTCATACATACACTCACACACACTCACTGAACACACACACATATACACACTCACACAGTCTGTCTCTCACACACACATACACTTACACACACACACACATACACACAGTCAACTGAATTTCCACACACTCATTGAATATGCTTTCTTGTGAAGTTTACATGACCCAGAGTTATGCTTGGTGTGGAGGCAGACTGCTGGACAACACCCTCGAGCTCTGATTCTAGGAAGCTTATACTCCACTGGGGAGAGACCCCACAACAGCCCACAGCTGCACAGCAGTTTTACAATGGCAGTTACATTAGTGCCACAGGAAAGGGTATGCTGTGGCCAGAATTGTTCAACAGTGTGCTTAAGGGACAGTGTCTCAGGAGAGCCTGTCTTGTAAAAGGACCACCAAAGTCACTCAAAGCTGGGCGAAGTCTGCCTTGATTTCCAGTTATGACTAGTCTTAGACTAATGGCTCTTTACTTTTCATCCTGTGTCACTTGCACTGAAACTCTGACCCCTGCTCTCTTAGGTCACATGTGGCGGTAGCTGAATCCAACCAGCGCTGAGGCTACTGCGGAGTCTGGAGGTAGCCGCCCGCACCTCCGTCCTGTGGTGAGGTGCCAGCTTTCCTTCTGCAGAGGACAGAGTGGCATCATTAGCCAAAGTCATAAATGTCAAGCCATCTGAGCTCCTTGAGGGGTAGGTATAAAGGCCTTCGGTTATAGTATGGGGGCATTGTGCTTTTAAGAAAAAGGTGATTTAGTTCTAATATTAGAGCATTCAACTTGGTTGACAAGTTGGACACACTTCTCCATTAGTGATGGGTCCAAACAGTGAAGGATGCAAACAGAAAGCAAACTTTCAAGTACGAATGCCCAGTCATCTCAACAAACACTCACTGCTTTACGGGTAACCTGGATGATGAAAGATAAAGACCAGGGCTCCAGCAGGGCCACCAGAGTGCTCAGCTCCGGCCTCTGGATGGTCCTCTCCTGCGTTTAGAATCAGGTGCTGGTGAGCAGACGAAGATCCCCAGGCTGAGTTTGGTGGGGACTTCTGGGAAGGTGAGGAGGAAAGGGTGACGTCAGAGATGCCAAGCATACCCGGAGACAGCAGTGAAGCTGGAGGACAGTGGAGTCTGTTCCTGGTTCAGAGGAGAATGGAGATGGAAATCCCATTTCTGACACATTTCCAGTTGGAATTTGAAATCATAAACATTATTGTATTTATAGTGTCACCCCCAAAATGAAGTAGTTAGGTCAAGATCTACTATATATGATGTATATGTGTATGTGTGTATACAACATATATATGATCTGTGTGTGGAAAACTGTAGAATTCTGCTGAAAGAACTCACAGTCTGGCCTGAGCAGGCAAAGTGGTGGAAAATTTGCTCCTTTACTTTGCATGTGCCCCACCCTGTGTCATCCCTACACCACACATCTCAAAGTAAATCATAACAAAAGAATGGGGAGATGGCCTGTGCCCAGAGACTGTGAAACTTGCTTGTTTAGCCATCAAATTTCCCCCAAATAGAGTAGGAAGGGGTTAATTGTGGCGGGGGATGGGGGACAGGTCAGGGGAGGGAGTACAGGGCGGGTTTACTAACACTAAAGACTAAAGGCATTTAGAAAAAGCCAGATGGAGACCTACCACTATTGAAGCTCCTTAAGTCTGTAAATACACATCGTAAAAAAGGGTTAAAAGAAGTTACCCTACAACAGGGGGATGGTGTCCCTTCTAGGCATCATAGACTAACAACAACAAACAGTGTAAGGAACCGATTCCTGCTGTAGCAACTGCTGAGCAGGGGTCCCACAGGCCCTCCAAAAACACTGGCTACTGCCCATGCTATTGGCTGCTCACCAGAACTTGACAGTAAACTATTGCTAAGACCCTGCACCCATGGACCATAGAAAAAACAAGGAGGCACCAAGACGATCTGACTCCCAAGCTCCATCTCTACTGACTGGCTTCCGTAGTGCTGAAAAGTGCTGTACTACCAGAAGAGAAAAGTAGTCATGGACCTTACCCAGCTGTGAGTCCTGCATTCTTCAACCACGACTGACTCAGCAAGATGCGGCGTCTGCTGTAACGGTGGCATGAATACTATGGGCGTCGCCACATTCTCATCAGATTTAAGGGCCAGTTCATAAGACGGAGCACATACCTGACACTGACATCAGACCTAGGAACATGTGGCTAGACAGGTGACAGACCATAGGGGAAAGCCTAAAGCTATTATTCTGCTAAATAGATCTAGCATTAAAGTCACTCCTAATGACATTGTTACACTCATAGATTAAAGCATCTCTCAGCTCTCACCAGAGAAGCTTCCTTAGGCAGCAGATGGTGATTCACACAGAAACCCACAACTGGCCAATGTGCAGAGAATGAGAGTGCAAAGGCTCATTTCTGAACTGGACACCCATATCGAACTCTGCCTCCAAAGGCTCATTTCCGAACTGGACACCCATATCGAACTCTGCCTCCCAAGGCTCAGCGAACACTGCAGAGGAGCTGGTGGAAACGCTGTAAGAGTCAGAGGTGATTGTGACAACAGACATTTTCAGACATCTGGGAAGTTACTCATATGAATTCACAGCAAAGGTAACACCATGCACAATCCCCCATAAGCTTATGCCAGACAATGTCCCAGCATAGATGGGGGGGCAGGTAAAAATCTACACCCCTACCTGAGAAACTCTTGCTTCTGGGAAGGGGAGAGGCAGTCTCTTTTAAGGGTGGGACTCTTGGTAGCATAGCTAGGCTCCAGTAGATAGATCCATACTGAAGACATTTGGACACAATTTTGACTCATGTATATGTGAGTCCATGAAATTAGACAGGAAGCAGTAAGGGCTGGGTGCAGGTAGGGGAAGGGATCTAAATAACATGAAAATCTATTGTGTGAAATCTTCAGAAATTCAGTAAAATGGGAAAAAGTTCCCATATTAATGATAGATTCAATGAAATCCCAACTAAAATGCCAGCAAGCCATCTCAAAGCGTCTGTGTTTTATTGTGGTGATCAAGTACTAAGTGCGTGGAAAGGTACTGAAGGCAGCAAGCTTGACACTGGACACTGGCCCAAGATTCACCACAAATCTACAGCAATCACAACAGTGAGGTTCTGGCAAAACATGAGCGTATAGTTAAGGGAACAGGAGCGAAACCATGGTGACCTCAGCCATTAGGAAAACCAGACATCTGCATTAAAAAGAAAGTTAGAAAACACAGTCTTAAAAAAATCAACTCAAAATTCACTATAGAACTCAAAAATACCCTAGAACACAGCGTCAATGAAGAAGAAAATCAATGAAAATTGGATTTTGCAATTTTTAAGTCAACAAATTCATGAAATAGAAAAACGTGATAATTTGTGGGCTGGAGAGATGGCACAACAGTTAAGAACACTGGCTGTTCTTGCAGAGGACCTGGGTTTGAATCCCAGCACCCACATGGCAGCTAACAACTGTCTGTAACTCCAGTTCTGGGGGATCCAACAGCCTCTTCTGTCCTCCACAAGCATTGCATGACACAGGTGCACTTACACACATGCAGGCCATACATGCATACACATAAAAATAATAAAATATGGAAATTAAAAAAAGAAAAATGTGATAATTTGGAAATTACAAACCACTTTTTGGATCATACTGTTAAGAAACTGAAAAGAATGAAGGATATTATTTGCAAAATACACTCATAAAGTACTTGTGTTCATAATATACAAAAAACACTTAGCTATCGCTGATAAGAAAATGAACACTCTAATTAAAATTGGCAAATGATCAGAATAGACTTCCACCTGAAGAAGATATCAAAATGACCAACAGGCACATAGAAACTTGATTGACATCATTTTTCTTTTTATAATATGAAATCGAACTGGAAAATTGTGTGTCTTGTTCTGTGGGCAACTTTCCATTCTGTGTTTTGCTTACTGGGAAGACCTGCTTTAGCCTGATGTAATCCTGCCTGAGCTCTGGTGACATACTCAAGGAAATAGTAACAAGACCAGTGTCACGATGTCCACTGCTTTCTTCTAGGAGACTTACAATTTCAGGTTTTACATTTAAGCCTCTAATCCACCTGGAACTGGGATTACTTAGATAAGGATTCAATTCCGTTCTTTTGCGTGCAAATATCTACTTTCCTCAATGACATTTGTTGAAGAGTCCCTCCTTTATGTATTCCTGACACCTTACTCCAGAGAAGTTTTACATATATTCATACAACGTAACCTGATTCTTTAGTCAATATTTCGGGCTTCGTGTGGAGTATTACACTTATAATTTCTGAAGCTTCTCTTTGACGTCAAGGAGCACAGCAGCTCACGTTTTTCCTTTATTCACACTTCCTCAGCCATCGAGCTCTTTGTAAGCCCATGTCAATTTGCTTTTTTAGTCCACAGGCCTCTTTGTTTCAATATTTTATTATTATTTTTATTTTATGTGTATGGGTATATAGCCTGCATGTATGTAAGTGCAGTCATGTCATGCAATGCCCGTGGAGCAGAGAAGAGGGCTTTGAAACTCCTGGAACTGGAGTTAGGGATGGTTGTTAGCTGCCATGTGGGTGCTGGGATTCAAATCCGGGTCCTCTGTAAGTACGGCCAGTGCTCTTAGCCGCTGAGCCATCTCTCCAGACCCTTCACAGACCTCTTAATGCTATTAATCCCTCTGGTCTGTGAAAATGAGATGCCCTCCTGCTGGGCAGTGTTTTCTTCGATGGACAACATCCCCACCGAAAGGCATCTCCCTCTTAGTCACCCCTGTGTGTTTCTTTCTCACAGTTAAGTGTAACTCAGGCTCTATGTTCACTTTTTGGAATTTGCTATCACTTCTAATGACGACTTATGGAATTTTGCGGGTTTCATACACGTGAAATCATGATATCTACAAAGGGAGTTAATTTGAGATACTAATGTATGAGATTAGAATGATTGTAATCCATAGATGACTGACACCACCAATTGCTGTTAAGGATGAAGAGCAACTGGACCCCTCCTTCATTTCTGGTCATGATGTAAATGATAAAGCGACTTTTGAAGACACAGCTAGCCATGTGTTTCCGGCATCCAGCAATTAGACTTGAGAATTTATCTAACAGATCTGAATAGGTATGCACACAGAATCCTAAGAGGAACTGTTTCTAGTTCTGTTTTTTTGTTTTGTTTTTTTTTTTTTTTCTTTTTTTTAATATGTAACTAACCCAAAGCAAAAGCAACCAATGTAACTTACTGTAGGTGACTGGATAACCAGCTGTGGTTCTCCCGTATGATGGAATATTAGAAAGTAATAAAATAAATGAGCTATCAAGTCAAGGGAAGTCGGGGCAGAATTATAAACATATTGTTGACCAAATGAAACATGTCTGAAAGGAAGCAGACTTTGTATGATCTGTTACGTGATGTTCTGAAAAGGAAAATTGTTCAAATGAAAAGGGAGCAGAGGTTGGATGAGTGTTAGGGTTAAGGGATCTGGTTGAAAACGTGCAACTCGGGGAAATGTGGCCAGTGAAAGTTCTGCAGAATGCATGGTGTTGCGTTTGCTAAGCTCCCCTTATAAAAACCTTATCGCACAAAGAATGAACAGTAACACACGGCAATCACAAAGCATCATGAAGGACTCAGATACGTTCCAGCATGGAAGGTAGAGTACGACCAGACAAAACCACCCATCTGCTTTACAGATCCACAGATGAGGACCTGAAGAGGGCTGGAGAAAAAGTGCTAGGCTACCTAGCTCTGCGATGCAGAGACTGAGGGAAGGCTAAAGGCAGAGGCTCAGGACAGAGGGCTGCAGTTGTGGTGTGGCTGATCAACTTCCAAAGCAAGAGGTTCCTACAAGTCACACACACACACACACACACACACACACACACACACACACACAGTCTCATGGGGTATCAGCTTACGGGAGGCAGAAGATTCCCAAGAGAAGTCATCTGCAAGCAGGACCAGGAAGAAAGTCAGAAGTAGGGAACTTGCAGTTCAAGCCTTAGAGTGAAGAAAATAAGTGTAATTCTGAGCCCCAAGCCAAAGGCTTGAGAGCTGCGTGGACGGGTGGCGGTGTGCGTTCCCAAGTCTAAGGACCTGGACTTCCGATGTTCCCAGGAAGGTCGAGCGGGGAAGGTGAGAACTCATCCTTCTTTCCAACTTTTGCCCTGTTAAGAATCCGAGACAATGGGGTGTCATATGTGCCCAGGGAGGGCGACCTTCCCCCTCGGTCTCACGTTCCCATGCCAGTCCTCTCTGCAGTCACCCTCACAGCCTGCCACAGCCCGTTTTCCTGCTGTTGCCCTCCGGCAGGGCAGGGAGCAACTTATGCCCCCTGAGAGCCTAAGGGCAAAGCGTGCTTTCCACTAATTCCAGCCATGTTGATACACCAAGCAGCTCTCACAGTCTACATCTGAACCTGGGAGTAGGTCCAGGATGGGGTAGAGACAGGTGTTCCCATGTTAGCCCGGGAGGTCAGTAAAAGCAAAGGAAAGCGATGAACCCGAACGCTCCCCGTGCTGAAAGCTGGGTTATTGGGGGTAACAGAGCTAGTACTATACACCTTAAGACAAATATAAATTACAAATGTATTTTTAGATAATTCTCCAGGCAGATATTAATATGCACAAACACACGTAATGTCTGCTTCACCTAGAACAGTGACCCTCTATCATCCCAATATCAGTTTCTAGCTGCAGTTCTCAGCAAAAGCTTCATGTCTCCCTGTGGAAATGGCTGATGTGGACTTGGGGATGATATAGGCTAGATGTGCCCAGAACAGCATGTGACCTCAGAAAGTTAGAAAATGCAAACAGAAAGTCCTTGAGGCTATGAAATGGTGCCCAATGTAGGAGGTTCCTGTGCCATAGGAGAGAGAGAGAGAGAGAGAGAGAGAGGGAGAGAGAGAGAGAGAGAGAGAGAACTATTGCACTGTAAACCAAAGGATAATTAAAGATTCTGGGGAAGAAAGCACATCATAGTGCCCTGGATATCACACTGGCGCATGAACTAAGGGAATGTAAATAAAATGCATCCTGTAGCTAGCAAAATTTATCAAGAATCCACATATAAATTTATACACATTTACAACTCAAAGTAAAAAGCTGTTTTTAAGTAGAAGTAATGTAATATGTGAAATGAAAATGGAATTTTTGCCAAAATAATTCAAGCAACTTTGCATAATAGTAAATATAAAAAGTATTTGTTAGAGAAATGAAGCATAAATAAAAATTCATAAACGTGATGAACACAGAGAGAACGGACGGCAGACATTTAAAATTACCGGGAGTTTCAGAGAGAAAGACGAGAACAGAAACAAAAACAAACGGAGGAAATAATAGTAATAATAACGTAAAATAACTAATGAGAAAAACTTGTCTTCTAATTAAGATTTCTTCAGTTAAAATAGAATATTAGTGAAGAAATGCAATATTTATCCGTCTTCTAAATTATGCCTGTGCTCCAACAATATGCAGCTACATCACAAGCATTTTTCCTTAGTTTTTCATACAGAACAGTATACTTTCAGGGGACAGAGATGGCTCAGTGATCAGGGGCAGGCATTGCTCTGGCAGAGAATGAGGTCTCAGTTCCCAGCAAGCACATGTTGTCTTACAACCATCTATAACTCCAACTCTGAAATCTTTGGTCTCTGAAGGCAGCTGTACTTAGAGGTACATGCCTACACACAGACACACACATTTACACGTAATTAAAAATAAATCTTAAAAATATAAAATGGGGCTGGAAAGATGACTAAGCAGTTAAAAGTGTGCATTGCTCTTAAAGCAGAGCCGAGTTCTGGTCCCAGGGCCCAAGTCAGGTGGCTTACAATAGCTTCTCACGCCAACCCAGGGCATTGGGTACCTTCTCATGGAATCTGTTAGCACCTGTACAAACAGGCGTGTGCACACACACACACACACACACACACACACACATGCACAAAATATTTACAGAATTTTTTAAAAATTACTATCAAAATAAAGAGGGAAAATTATTGTTGGAGTTTTTATGTTTTATGTTGCTGTGGTGGAAGCTAAGGACAGCGCATGTGCAGTTCTCATGAGAAAATACGTTTTAGGAACAATTTAAACAAATGATGCCATCATCACATCTGCTGAGAGCCTTTTGTTTATTTAATTTATGTAAAGAATCAGCGAGCGTCCCGCCTGTGCTCTCTCTCTCTGCGGTAAAGTCTCTCAGCGAGCTGGTCTAACAAGCACCATCAAAGCAAGAGGAAGTTTTCGGTAGGGTGAGGCTGGATGTGAGGGGCAGCCACAGGAAGACGTCACACTGGATGGAGTATGACACTTTATATTTTATAATATATCTCTGGATGATACCAATTGAGGCTAAAGTGACTCATATTAAAGGGTAGTTTTCTAGATCTCTACACTCTAAAATCTCAGAAGAACAACCCTGGTCTATCTGCATCCCTGGGACAACTACAAAGTTATAAAGTCTGTAAATATAAAGGCTTGATCTCAGTAGGAAAGAATGGTCAGGTGCAAGAAACCTCTCAACTTGAGAGCAGCCAGTACAGGACCTCTTAGACCTTGGAAGAGAAGTTCAAGTTCAGTGATACATTTAGCACACTTGAGTGTTCATTATGAGAAGGCAGAGTAAACCTGGATTTCTCTTAATGAATAGAGACCTGGGAAAGGAAATGGAAGAGAAGCTAAAGAAACCAGAGAACTTCTAGAAGGGAGAACATGCAAAAAGTGGGAGCTGGTAAAATTAAGTTAGGAGCTTCCACAAGCATAGTAAATATACAAAAGTTCAGTTTCCTTATAAAATTACAGGAATGGCCATTTCAAATTTACAAACATCTAGCTATATTAACAGAAGTAAGCATGTTCCTGTCTCAAGAAAGAAGAAAGGAGGGACAAAAATGACTTGTCACAAGTAAAGAAAGAAAATGTCAACAGGAAAAAACCCAGGGTTTACATATTAAAAAGTAAATTAAATTTCAAGGGCAAAGTCTTTGAATGAATGAAGAATGAAAGTTGTACAATTGAGAGATGTCCAATACATGAGCTACACATGCACTCCACACTATCGATCACAAAAAACTGGTGTGAATGCAAAGATAAATTATTATAAAGTAAATTATGGTGAAAGTTTATAGCAGATGAAACTATTAATCAGAAATCAAAGGATCGCATGAAGTTGGGGGTACATGTGTGGGGTGGTGTTCTGGGTGGAGCTGGAGGCGGAGCGAGCAGTGAGTATGATCAGGATGCACTGTATACATGTAAGAAAATGTCAGAGACTAAATAAAAATAAAATTATTTAAATCCTTTTTTGAAGAAATTACAGACTATTTTTAGAAATGAACTTTATGTCCCTGCTGTCTAATCTTTTTTTTTTGATTTTTAGAAGCATTTAATTACAGCTTTAACATACTCCATAACAATCTCCAGAGCAAAGATACCTCTCTTTCAAAAGTGGCTGTAAATTTTTAGGTTCACATTTGAATTAATAGTTATATAATATTGAACTCAGTATAAACCCTGTAAGACATAAAATTGAAAGAGTTTTTAACCTTTAAAAAGGATCTCCATTTCATTTTAAAATATACTGTTTCTTACAGAAAGATTCATTGTTTTTGCTAATAACAGATTTTGGCGCATGTGTCTCTAATCTGTATGTATCTGATTATTACTAGTCCTAGTCGGTTGTACTTAGCACCTTGGCACCTGTGTATGGATATAAAGTCATTGAGTAGATTTCAATAGCAATGTTTATCACCTCTACTAAGTGATGACATATAATTTTTTCACAATAGGAAAAAATTTTTAGAAATGTCGTGTGCAAACTTTCAGAAAATTTTAATAGCTTCTACTCTAGAGATCCGCAGGCTGTACTTTCTGATAATTATTCAGTAACCATGAAGACAAAGCCAAGTTCAGGAGGACTGCTGCAGTTGTGCGCGACGGAGCAGACGGCGTCATAGTTATCTGTTTTGAACAGCTATAAATAGGGACTGCAGTGCACATAATAATGACCCCTGATTTGGAGCAATGATGGGCTCAGGTCCACAATCCTTGCAAGAGACACAGTGCTCCCCATTTCCTGTATGGCTGTTTACCAGGCTAAGACTCAGTTCAGTCAAATCTGAAAGTGGCCCTTACTCCAGACCAAGGAAGGCGAGAAGCAGTTGAAGCCATTTCCACATCTCAGCTGACAAGGGAGGCAAACTGCAGAGGGACCTCCTGCAAGCCCGTGTGGGAGCAGCTTCTGTGATTCTTCACCAGGGTGGCCGGTGAGAGACTGGCTTTCCTGTCAGGACGCAGAAGGCAGAAACAACGTCCCAGTGAATTCGTAATCCCAGGCAAAATCCTGGGATGTCTATGTGGAATCTCCTTGTTGGATATGTTGGCTCTTCTGCTTAGAAGGCAGGAGGCTGTACTTGAATCTTGTGGGCTATATTTTGAGGATGAGATTAAATGAAATGAAACGCCCCTGAAGTTCTAGAATAGGACCTTGACAGGACCAGCATGATTAGTCCATTCATAATTTAATTCATGACAATTTAAGAGTAGAAAATAATATAGTTTTTAAGCATTGCAAGGTAATTATTTAATGTCGAGCACACAAGTAAAAATTTCTAGATTTTCACAAAAGTTTTAAAGAGTTAGTCAAGAGCAAAGAGGCAGGCACAGTGCCCTGTCCCTCCTCAAATGAGATGTTCCAGATTCTCTGTGGATGGCAGGGACCATAGATAACACAGAGCCCTGTATGTGCTGATGTTTCCATATGATGATAGAAGTTCAACTTTAAAAAAAGGTACAGGAAGAAATTAAAAGATTAAAACACAAAGACTCTAATAACACTCTAATATAAATTTTTAAAGTGTACTCATTATTGGGGCTGGAGAGATGACTCAGCAGTTAAGAGCACTGGCGCCTCTTGCGGAGGATCCAGGTTTGATTCCCTGGCAGCTAACAGCCACCTGTAACTCCAGTTCCAGGGGATCAGACACGTCTTCTGAACCCCGTGGGCACTGTATGACATGGGTGCACTTACACATATGCACACATGCAGGAATACACTCAGACACGTAAAATAAAAATAAAATATGTATTTTTTAAATGTATGCATTATTTATTTCTGGATTTTTTGACTTAGTATTTTGGCCCAGGTTTTACACAGATAACTGAAACCGTGGGAAGGGAGCTGTGGGAAGGGAAGATTTAGTCCGTCAGAAAATAACCGACGTCTCAAAAAAGGAAGCTCAGACAAAACATGCAAGTGTGGGCTATTCTGGCAATAGTCAGGATGTATAAGATGTGAGGAGCACGATGTGATGCGAAGAACAGGAACCAAAATCACAGTAATAGCACATTACAGCACGGAAATAACATGAGACCGAGCAAAAATTAGATTAGGTAACTTGTGGGAAGTTAGGGAGAAAGACTTCATCTGGGAACAGAGACATAAACAGAATAACAAAGGTGTGAAACTGTGGGAATTTGACATCTCACAAAGGGGCAGTTAGGGCCCAAGAACAGAAGGAGAGAAAGGACAGCGAGCAGTGTTTGAATCAAAACATTCCTGAAAATCCCATGTCTGAAAGGTGAACGCTAGTGTATCCCAGGTTGGGCAGAAACAGCTTTCAGCAGGGCCTGTGGGAACTGATCTTGTAAAAAACAAGATGGAGACAGAAAAGCAGGTGTAAAAACTGCGCACACCCTCCAACCAAATAACCCCACTGGAACCGATTTCTGAAGAGGAGCAGGGAGTCCAGAGCACAGCAGCAAGTTCTCAAGCGGGCTGGCGCTGTCGGAAATGCTGGTGGAGGCTTGGGGGCAGAATGCACAGGACCCGGGGTGGAGGAAGAGAACTTCGGGACCTGTGGGTTTGGTTCTTCTCCCTAAATACGGGTGTCAAAGCCGGCAGAGCACCGCCCATACCATCCGCACAACAATGGCTTGCTTCCTGCATTAGATGAGGCTCATTTGTCTTATAAAATACAAAGATGGCAGAGAAGAGGTTGATATGTCTCTAAAATCCATCTGCAGAGAACTACATGCCACATGTGCAAGCCAGGTGCTCCAGGTACTGGCAGGTGTGTGAGCGAGGTGTCCTGGGTACACGTGCATCCCAGGTACTGCACAGAATGGAAGTTATTTTTCTTCCTTTTATGCGTTTTTTGGGAAAACAACTTTTGTTCTTAAATTATTTATCTTATCACTATTAAGTTCTCCAAACATTGACCAAATGCACAGAACACAATTCAATTCTGTGTTGCCCATTTTTGAGAAGGAAACAAGATAGTCTCCATGTCTCCCTCATTTAAAGTTGAAGGGCGAGCTGGCAGTTCAGTTCCTTTGTCTGTGTGCTCTTTGGAACCAGGACTCTGCGTATGGCATGGGTCACATTCCATATCTCAGACCTACCGATGCTTCTGAGCTGTGCTGGTGTGGAAATGGCATGTGGACTGTGAGGTGGTGTAACACCAGGTCTTCTGCGTCACTGTCTCCGCTGTGCTGGAGCTCAGTGAGCAGAGTCACTGAGAGACTTCAAGCTTCATTTTCCAATACCTTCTAGAACTCCAGAGCAGAGGAAAAATCTAGATTTGAGGGATTCTGTTGTCCAATCAACAATTGTTCCATAGACAGAGGGTTAGATAGGAAGGCACACACATTTTAAAAAGTTCTAAGGGAACTAGTCCCTTGGAAATGCAGACCAGCAGGTATGGTTTCTGAATCTGACCTTCAGTAAATGATTTAATCTCTTGGGATGTGAATTTATTTCTGTGCTATACTAATCACTCTGCATTGCAAGCTGCTTCTGTTCAGAGCGTGTATTGCTTATTTCTATAAATTCTTCAGCATCTGTCCTAGTTTGTTCTCCATTGCTGTAACAAAATACTCTGACCACTACCAACTTGGGGAGGAAAGGCTTTATTTAGCTTACATTTCCCAGGTCACAGTTCATCGGGAAGCCCAAGGTAGGAACTCAGGGCAGGAACCTGGAGGCAGGAGCTGGAGCACAGGCCATGGAGGAACGCTGCTTACTGGCTTGCTCCCCTGGCCCCTGCTCAGCCTGCTTTCTTATGGAACACAGGCCCACCTGCCCAGAGGTAGCACCACCCACAGGGCCTGGGCTCTATCACATTACTGATCAAGAAGATGCCCCTCAAAGATGGCCACAGGCCAGTCCAATAGAGGCAATTCCCCAATTGAGGCTCCCTCAACCCGGGTGTGTGAAGTTGACACTAAAGCCGTCCAGCACAGCATCTAACCTGTGATACACACCTATGGAGACACTTGTGTGTGTGTGTACAGAGAGTGATATGCATGCACACACACATATGAGAGCCACATGCACACGTAGACAGGTAGGTATAGAGATGATGACATACAACCACGCACAGGTAGATAAGTAGACAGATGACATACAAACACATAACACTCATAAATGAAGAAAAGGAAAAGGAAAGAAAGGGCCTGAAGAAATAAAGAGAAGAAACAAAAAGAAAATTGCCTTCGCAGTCATTTCAAAGAGTTTTCTCGAACACTCTTAATACTTATCAAAATTAAAATTGAAATTGTTTAGCTTTATTAAGTAATACATTTAATGCATTTAACCCAAAAGACTCATATCATAAATCCTGTCTAAATGCTTGAATAAATACAAAGATTTTAAACTTGATAACTAAGTTACAAACATGGACTGTAATTAGAAAAAACTTTATCCCTTTTACCCACTTGCCAGATAAAATAGCAGTTCTAGGAAACAGATTTTAATGTTGATACCCAGCCTTCAAAATGATCAGGATTGGCTGTTTCTTTGGTAGACGTTTAGGTCGGTTTGGCACCTTTACTGTGATTGCCGGTCATTCTTTTCACATTTTATCATCACACATGTTTTTATCAGGATCTAAGGGTAATATGGAGTCAAGTTTGATTTGATCCAAACTCCATCTAAGTGGAAGGATTTTCTCAGAAGCAACAGGCCTGGCACTGGTGATGGGGTCGGGGCTCACTGAGGGCTCACTGGCTGAGGAGCCTGTGGTGCAACAACCCAGGACCTTTCCTTTGGACTCACCTGGTCGGAGTTGGAAAAGCCAAATCCTACTTGAAGAGCCGATAAGCTGAGGAGAAAACTCCCATGGAAAACAAATGGGTTCTCTTTTTTTTCTCCTTTTGATATTTATTTGAAAAAATCTTTTAAAAAATATTCTACAAAAAAATGGATATTACAGTCTTCGCCATTTGCTCTAAAGCGGCTTCCTCTCACTGGCCAGCAGAAGGTCACCGCGGAGCCGTACAAGCCTGCCCTTCATTTAGAGTCCCTCTTGCATTCATATCTAACTCTCTTTCATTCGTGGCCTTTATTAGCTCAGCTCCTGGAGCTTGTACCACATTTTAAACAGCAACACTGGGAGGACGTAAATGCAGAATAATGTATCAGGACTCAAATTTGCATGGTCAAATGTCAAAAAAATTAGGCTTTCCCCAGAACCATGTCAAGAGAAATAACATAAGTGGGCAACTCAACAGCAGCCACGCCATTATCATTCAGCGCCCGCTGTCATCAGTGCCAGCCAGCAGGAGCTGCGGTCATTAGCTGAGCTCTGCCAGGGAGCCTACAGCTCTTCCTCTTCCTCCTTTTTCAAGATTTTTATTTTTTCCCCATCATCTGACAGTATTTCACAGAACACAGCAATGTTGCCTCCCTGACAGGAAAGTCAAGAGGTGGGGAGAGGGCTGGGGTGGGGGCCGTGTGCAAGGATGGTTAAGCAAAATCCACAACCGTCGTCCACTGTCAGCTGGCGGTGCCGGGACTGTACTGCCTATCGGATAAATACTCGTTAAGACTAATCACTTTATTTCAGCTCTGTAATGACATTAACAAGCTTGGAATACAGGGAATTACACGAGTCGGAACAAATAATTGAATATTCCACTGCTCAGGAACACGGCACAGCCTGCCTTTATGTCAGGCCAGCTCTGAAGCCAGCAAGAGCATGCAATTAGATAATAAGCTTAAACAGCATTAAATTGGTGCTATTCTAACCACCACTGAGGAAAAAAAGGGTATTAATTGTTTAGCTCCAACCTGCTTGTAATTTCAGAGGACACAGAGTCTAGTAAGAATGCATGGTTTGTATTTCAATGTATTTCAACGGCTTTACACACAGGGTTCTCACAGACTGAGAACGTAAATTTGGAGACCATCTGAGGACACTGTTCACAGACGCTGAGCATAAACCGTTAATTTGTTAATTTGTGTTAATTTGGCTGATTCTGGTTTTTATTTCAGGTGTCTACAGTAATGTGAACAAGTGTCATACATAGGTCATAACTGTATATTTGTGTTATCGAAAGATATATATATATATGTAAAATAGTTCCTCAGTATTTTTAGAAGGCTATTTTTCCTTAAAGTTTCATAAAATCTCCAAATACATACATACGTGACAGGAAGCTCACATATGGATTTTTGTGAATGTCAGCATGGCTCTACATTGACCTAGTCCCGGTTGGCTATCACTAATCACAGAAACTGTAGGCTGGCGCAATGATGCCCATCAAAACTGAATGAGTTAGAGTTCCAAGACATAAGAGAAGATATTTAAAAGCTAGTAAAGGACTGCCATGCTCCAGGTGACTTATTTGGGTCTTCTGAAGGCTCAGGTCCTTGGAAGAAAAGAAAGTACATTTTGACATCCATCCTATGCCACGTAAGAATGTCACTTGCTGTGGGATTGTCTGGATTTTGAATTAGCCGGATGGATGCATTGCATAAAATGACAGCAGCTGTTAGGGATGCCCAAGCTGGCCAGAGGTGTTCCTGGGTCTCTGCCCTGTATGCCAGGGCCGGGAGGATCTTCCCTATTTGTGAGAGGCTGGGGTCTGGGGAGAGCAGCTGAGGTATCAGTGGGTATTCACTTCTAACCATGACACTCAGTCTGTGTCGTTATTCAGAGGTGCCAATCAGTGCTGGGTACTTGATAGGCAAACACAATAATCATTTATAATCCTGACAGGTTAAGGATCTCCAAGGTAAACCTTAATATACACCGTGGGTTTGAAAATAAGAGAAAACAAATAACGAAATCTCTATATTCCTGAGGAGATGTCTTTCTTTCCCCTAGTCCTACAATCTTCCAATCAAGGTTTTTTGTTATCATCCTCAACCTCACAGGACATACGAAGTCATTTAAAATCTATTTTTCTAAGTAGTCTACTATCTCAATGCCTGTCTATAATTCACCCGGGTGTTTCAAAGTTATTATTTAATAAGGGCAAAGAGAAAGAAAAACTAGTTCCGACTTCAGGACCCTTTAGGATATGCCAATAAATTTAAGACTGAGCACTGAAACAGAACTCTGAGTATCTATCATGTCTGTCCTGTAAAATAACTTGAAGTTTATCCACTAGCCTGCTGTCTGTGAGGATATGGTATCCAGCACGTTGCACTGCCCAAGTCTACCTCGTAGAGGTACAGGGAGATGGTGCGTTTGCACAGAAAGCTGAAATCCAACAGCAACAGCAAAGTGCTTCCTCCCTCCCCCCTCCTCCCTCCCTCCCTCTTTTGCTGTTCTCTACCCCTCTCCCCTCACTTTCTCTGTTTCTGTTTTTCTCTGACTTCCTGTCTTTCTAGCTCTCATTATAAAGAGATTCTGTTGTGAGAGGCAGTCCAGTGAATCTTGGCCTAAGTGTTGCACATTGTGCTATAGCAATCACACTAGTCACCACGGTAATCAGCAGTAGTGCGATTGTTGTACACCCATTTATTCAGGAGGCTCACAGGAGACAGCAAATGGTATCATAGTAAACTAGTGTTCTTGTCTGTTGGACAGCAACCACCATCATATAATTGTGAAGCATGCGTTTGGGTAGAAAGCTACACAATTTAAAAGGACGATGTGCTATAAACCCACAGAAAGCTGTTATATAGTCAGTCAATAAATGGCTGATCGTGTACCTGCTCCATGCCAGATGCTGGCTGGAGTCCACTGTGTCTAAGGATAGCCAGTGACCTCCAGGAACTTCACCCAACTAGGAGATTGCAAGCACACACAGCAAGATGTAGAACTCTGTCTTCACAGGAATGCTCCCTGTCCAAAGGGAGTTCTTGTGAAAACATGCTTGTCAATATGGAATCAAAGGGACGTGACTTTGACCTACACCATCTAGTGGGGAATATGGTGATCAAATGACATGGGATAAGAAGGTGCGTCCTGGGAGATGGAGAAGGACATGGCCTCCAAATGATCTCCATCCTGCCCCTTACACAGGACGTCTAGGTGCTAAGTCTTTGGGGTAGTTGCTGATATTACTGCACACTGGAGAAGAGGAGCAGCAGTATCGCCCCCATCACTGACTTACATGAACATCAATCACGCACAGATACATAGACCTGGGAGAAAAACGATGTCATGACTCCCATGGAGGGAGTGTCCAGCAGTGTGGACGGGTTCATTTCCCCTGAAGAGTGGCATGTTGCTAAGTGGTCAAATGATCTTCTTACACACAAGATCAAAATGATAAGGTATCGCTCTTAAGTCCTACCTTCCTTGACTAAGTGCCGAGGCCCAAGCCTGGCACGGATCCTCCTTTGCTTTCTGTGCCTGCTGTGGTCTCACCAGCACCCTTTAGCACAGATCTTTTTAAGGTTGTCGATACCAGCATTAGCTTTGACATAAATGTTGTTTTTGGTTTTTCTTTAATCCATTTTGATCCTTTCACGTCATTATAGTGGCTTTCCCCGAAGCAGTCAGAACCAGCGACTCGAACCTCAAGTTTGGCTTTTCTATTGCTTAAGACTTTCCAAGGCTTCTTGTTGGCCTAAGGTTGACTGGAATGCCTAGGCTGGACCGCGCTGTATGCTGTCTTCCTATTCCATTAAAAACCCAGCCCTTCCTGACTCCGCAGCCCGGCAGCCCCAGGTCTTTCCTGACTTTCAAAAGATCTGAATTTCCCACCATGACGTGGTATCTGTAACTTTAAACTGCTCAGGGTCTTTCTCGTCATCTTAATCTCATTAATAATTATTCTGCCTCTAGACCTCAAGGTAGAGGCCATGTCCACGTGACCAAGGTTCCTGCTGTTACAGTCTTTCTGTAGTAGCATATGTGTGCCTTATTTATGTGCTTACTTGGTTGACAGTTCCCCTCTCCCTGGTATCAACAGAGCTCCTTTTCAGAAAGACATGCCTCTCTAAAACCAAGGTCCCTGAAGTTTCTCTCCTACCACTGTGAGTACGCTGCCTCCCGTGCTAAGGTGGCTTCTAGAGCTCGTGATATCATGTCTGTATTCCATCTATAAATTGGTAGTGGAGGGTGGATATGCTTGCCCGTCGTCATCATGACCTCAGTGTCACCTGTACGTAGCAGGGATCGGTAGACATTTGGACAGCAGACAGGGACACACGTGGACAACAGGGAAGTAAGTGGAAGACTACTGCCTGGCATCAACACCCTGCTGTAAAAGATGCCCGTGTGTGGTTTCATAGGTCACAGACAGCACCAAAACAGGCAGTCGGTGATTCTGCTAGAGGGGAGGGAAGGAAAACATGCAAGATGCTTTATGCTTTCTGGTACTTCTAGTCAAACTTGCAGACAGGGACACACGTGGACAACAGGGAAGTAAGTGGAAGACTACTGCCTGGCATCAACACCCTGCTGTAAAAGATGCCCGTGTGTGGTTTCATAGGTCACAGACAGCACCAAAACAGGCAGTCGGTGATTCTGCTAGAGGGGAGGGAAGGAAAACATGCAAGATGCTTTATGCTTTCTGGTACTTCTAGTCAAACTTTTCCCCACTCCTCCTCCTCCTCTTCCTCCCCCCCTCCTCCTCCTCCCCGTCC